>NC_051453.1:17982159-17983105 GCF_001649575.2 Kryptolebias marmoratus | reverse complement strand
GTAGGATGCATTTGTGTGTGTGTGTGTGTGTGTGTGTTTGTGTGTGTTTGTAGAAAAGTCCATGAATCGCGTTCACAGATGTTTACAGGCAAGAGGGCAACAAGCTTCTGTTGACATAAATTCCAGGGAGAATTGATTTAGGTGCCAACCCAATTTAAGATGGCTGCCACGACCAGCTGATCTTAGAAAACAGAGGAATGATGATAACTCAGTCAATTTTACAGATACAGAGCTAAAATCAGGTGTGGTAGTAGCTGAGAGTCAGCCGCAACGCATAATCCAAGCCTCACAATATCTCCTTTAGAAAATCTGACCAGAACAGCCATGATGAGATGATCTTAATCTGAAACTCTGGCACTGAAAAGCGTTGGGAGGGATGGCTTTAATTTTAAAACCGTGGTGGGGATGTTCAGCCATCTGCAGACCATGTAGGCTACAAAGCCCAATCTAAAGTAGAATTGGTGTCGTGCTAGAGCATCCTACGTGTGGATGTTGTGGTTGAAAAGGTGCTCACTTGAGTGTGCCATTACTCTGAGCAGCATCCACGCTCATATGGGCGTGGGAGGGCAAACAAACCGGTCTCTCGTCTGTCACTGCATCCTCTTCATACACAGCTGCCCATCAGATTCCTCTCTGCCTGCAAACAACCACTGAGAGAAGTATTTGTTGCGTTTTAAATCCGACTGCTCCTCGGACAGGACAGGAGCAGCTAAAAGGCTAAAAAAGTTGGCTCGGCGTTGTTGCACAAGAGCTGCCAAGCACAGACATGTTGGCTCCCTCAAAAAAAAACCAAAAATAAACAAGGACCTCGCACAAACAAAAGTTCAGCTGTTTCGGAGCAAAACTGCTCCGATTCTCAGAAGCAACCACCATACATGTAGCAGGCTTTGAATCTGCTCTTCTGTGTGTATGTGTGTGTGTGTGTGTGTGTGTGTGGGGGTGAGAG
>NC_051453.1:17928794-17982076 GCF_001649575.2 Kryptolebias marmoratus | reverse complement strand
GTATTGCCAATGCTACTAAACAAACTTTCTATTATTAATAATTTAGGCTCCCGTTATTCAGTTTTCGCCAACCAGACTTCGAGGGAGCTGGCCGCATTAAAGCACGGAATTGTAAGGTAGCCTTGTTAGCAGCTAGCCTGGCGTTATTACTGCATTAAGGAAACTGCTAATGTTGAGCAAGAAGCTAACTAGCAGCAGTAAGTTGCTTTAGCTGTAAAAGGTTAAGTTAAACTCCGACACTCCGGCTTCAGTCCAACATTTGGAGCCCAGCTAGCTGCCCGGCAGAGACCAAACTAGTGACAACAGGGCTGAGAGCGGTGTTAACCAGTTAACTTGCAGGGAAGGAAGGCGATTAACTCACACCACTAGCAGAGCAGCCAAACTCCTTCTTTTAGCATGCTACACGGCAGCCAGTTTTGGAGAACTAACGTTAACCCCAACGACAAAGTTAACAACTAAGTCGGCGTTAACTCCACAGGAAGGCAAACATCACGTCCTCGTTTTCTACGGTGCTGCTAATGTTGACGTTACTCACAACTTTTTCTTCTCCCTTTCAGTTGAGCTTGGTCGCTAGCTTGCAGACGGTCTTTTCATTCGCCGAACAAGCTTGAACGTGTTGACCCTCCTCCATTGGAAGGATTTGCGTTGTGGTGTGATTTCTTTTTTCGCAGTCTGTGTCAGCGTCGGTAAAAGGTCCACTGTCAGAGCAAACGGCAGCCCGGTTGCCCCGCCTTCTTTGTTACGATTGGCTGGGGTGATAAACGCCCACACCAAATGCCAGTTTTGATTGGGTAACATTTCTGTCAGTCAAAAAATAGAACCTGTTGATTGGATGACGTCTTTCAGAGGATGGCGTTCGCATTGGGGGCTGTTTAATATTCCAGCCGGCGTACACCGACGTGTGCGGGAACTCGTGGGAAAATATTAATTGAAGGTTAATAACTGATAATTATGTAGGAATTATGGTTGTTTCATTTAAATCTACATGTTATTCCCACAATTACCTTTATCCCCCCTTATTTATCAAACTGACAAATATATGTTTATACACTACAGTACAGTTGTAAGACATGTTAAACAGTAAACTGCAATTTTCTTGTGAAAGATTACATCTCTTTTTGAGTTTTAAACCTTTCAGCATCAACTTGTTTTTGCTTTACTGCAATATTTTAGGACATTAAAAGAATTTGATCAATTTTAGCAATGCAAACAAACATTCACACTCTCTAAGGGTAATCAAATCATACTCATTTGTTGTTCACATCAACTCCAATCTGTGGCATTATTTATAGTTATGAAACCATTCAAATATAGTTAAGCTTCTCATAAATGCTTTAAAACTAAGACTAACTTATCATCAAATGCATTCGTACCTATCTTTTGATCATTTTAGACACATTGCTTTTTGCCTTCTTTACCTCTTTAAGGTGATAAACTGTCCTGTCTCACCTCAGTTGATAAAATCAAAACAGAAATGTTCTGACATTTTTTTTAACTGCAAAGTCTGAGAGAATCTGTCCCACACCTGCCATTTTAAACTGTTTGTGACCTTAGATCCACTATAGATAATATGGGTCTTATCTATTGAACTTGTGTCATTTTAAAACCAACGTTTCAGGAGAATGAACCATTTTAGTGTCTTCCGATGGACAGTGGATATAAAAACTCCAAACATCCTTATTAAACATGTAGCCCCAGTTTGTATGATTATGCGTCTTCTCTTTAAAACAGCAACAAAGAAAGTCAAACTGAGTTCATCAGACCAGAACACTTTAACCCGACGTGCGTTTGGGAGGCTTGAGCCTTTTTTCTTCTTCAATATTTAACAGTTTTTATTGCCCCATATGAGACTTTGCACTACAGCACACAGTTGTGGAGACGTCAGCCTTCCTTTTCTACAACTGATGGAATTGTTGCGCCCTCTGATGGATATTTGAAGAAGTGCAGAAATGAACACCTGTAAGTCTTTATGGCTTTTATTATAGAGGTGTAAAAACTGACAAATCCGCATCAGCAGTCTTTCTTCATTTTTGATGAAGCTGTAAAAGGAAAATAAATCCATGAACAGGTGTATTTAGGCTTTTAAATATCCTTCGCTTCATGTAAATTTGTAACCAGAAGTTAGCTTTTGCAAAAATCTGCTAAAATGCCTTAATAGTCTTTCACACAGTGTTCTCACAGCTCTGTTTAGATGAACTATACCTACCTCTGGCTTTACGTTTGCTCTGCAGGTGCAGGTTGATCTTTTTTCTTACACTCTTCACACACGTGGTCGCAAGATCTGTTGAGAGAACAAAGTGCTGAACGGCAGACGCAAGCATAAGAACGTTCATAACCAAGAGAGAACTTCTCCCGAAAGCACAACAAGCTGAAATGTGGGGATCTGATTTTATTTATTTAACAGAAACGATGCAGAGGGGACAGTTTAAATGTAAAGTAACATTTTTAGTTAATTATGGTTAAAAACTTCAAAAGATATCTCAAAAGGAAAACTAATTAGGAGAAAATATTCAAACAAACTGACAACATGATGGTAAAACTATAAATGATTTAAAGCCTGTGTTTTTCTCACCGGTGTCCCGGTCCATGGTGTCCCTTCTTGGACCAGGGTCCAAATCCTGGTCCGTCTTTAATTCCGAGGTCCTGGAATTTGCTTCGGCACATTCCAATGTAGGAAGCTTTCCCCACTGCAAACCCAAGGAGCCCCGCAACTGAAGACAGAGGCGATTACAGATGATGTAACGAACCCTAACTTTACATAACTATTTGACATACTGCACGGTGCAAACCTGCTAGCTTTGGAAAGGGCCCGAATCTCGCTGATGATTTCCAAACACCTGCAATGCCAAGGACAGAAATGTGAGCCTAAACTAAATATGATCATTACAAATTTGAGTGGTTTACTCGTCGACTGGATGTTTTTACCGTTGTAGATGAGACCACCGGTGACCGCCATGCTGCTCACAGACAGAGGAAGAGCTGGAATACAGAAATCAGTGGAACAAGTTGACTTTTTCTGATCAGCATTATGTCAACTAAAAAGTTAACTTAAAATGATTTGACAAAAATCAGTTTAGAATTAAAAAAATAAACATTTTTACCTGATTATTATATCTCGTGAACCCCTGGGCAAATGATTCTTGAAACTTTCAGAAAGTCATCATGAACATACTTCTACAACTGGAGTCGAACCAGTTCAAGATGGCTGCCACAGCTAAGTGACATTAGCCAACACAAAATGGCTTTAACTCAGTCAGTTTAACAGATATTGAGCTAAAATCAAATGTGGTAGTAGCTGAGAGTCATTCCCCACACATACTCTGAGCGTGACTTACTGTGTTATTTTCAAGGTTTGACCCAAACAGCTTCAACAAGGGTTTCCAAAGTGCAACCATTGGGCCATTTGTGGCCCTCGGAGAGGGTCTGTGTGGCCCACAACTGCAGCTTAAGAACAGTATCATTTTGGCCTGCAGGCTTGAGAAGCTAATGCAGATAAACTTTGCACATCTTAAGGTTGATATTGTTATAACTTTTAGGTTTAACAGAAAACATCTTAAAATGTGCAATATTGTTTGTTTTGCTTTTTAATTAACCACATGCATTTTAACTCCAGTTTCATGGTAAACTAGACTATAAACCTTTATTGACTTTTACCAAAAAGTCAACCCGGGTAACGATTCAGAACACTTGGCTAAATCTAACAAGGCTTTTTAAGGAAAACAAACTGCTGTTGAACTATTGGACAGAGTGGACTTGATTTATATACAATTCAATCACCTACATTAGTGTCCCCCTCAAACCTAACTTTTCATAAATCAGTTATAGCGACTAGCAGCTATACACTTCTTTAGTGCTCCAACCAACCGTTTAGGGTGGGCCATCCTAACTTTTGTCAGTCTGAAAGATGTTTAAATTTTTTTCTTAAAATAGCTACTTCATATCTCCCACCAGGTCACACGATCCCTTTTTAGCGTCTGTTTTTGAAGAAAAGTGACTGATATTTCCTTTTGCTCATGAAAATAGACTAAAATGTACTTTCCAAGCAGAAAAAAAGCAAAATAACAAAAGATCCAATAAATCAAAGGAATAAAAGGCTTTACTTTTAATAAGGTAAATGTTTGCAAGGCTTTTTATGGTTATGATCTACAACAAGACCAAAATTAATATTTTTGTCCTTTCCTTAAAATATTGTGTGTTTACATTATTGTTGAGAATTTACAAATCTTTTAGATGAAAAATGACAACTTTTGTGTCTTGCGAGTACTTGCAATATGACGATTTTGGCCCACATATCAAAAGTTTTTGGACAACACCGGGCTATATCTGGACGTGATCTTAGTATAAAACTGTAGTATGAAAGGGTAATATGCATTCCTTCAAGTAATGTTAGGTTTTTATTTATTCCATGTTCTCTATGACTGTTCAAGTCTTGGCACAAAGATGTTTGAGGGGGTTTGACTCGTTGCCTTTTTATAGACGCGTTTCCGTCTTGCCGCCACTTCAACGCAACAAAACTTTGACCCCTTGAAGAACTGAGATTTCTTTTGAGGAGTCCGAGGGCGAAAGGACAAATGCAGGAAGCACTGGTTGCTGCTGTTTCGTGTTTACGTAACTCGACGGGGGGGGGAGAGAACGCAGGCAACAGCTGCCCGGCTGGTGATGAGATGAAGATCGGACAGAGAGAGAACAGCAGAGACCCAAACGTGTTGTCAGACGAAACATGGATCTGTATCAGCCGACCACAGCCACCGAGTTCCTCTCCATGAACGCTGGAATAATAGACGTTTGTGCTGTATGTTTTTGGTGCTATAGCAGCGTACGTGTCTTTCTTCAGTGTAGTGGACACAAAGAGAAAATCATTTGTTGGTTTTGTCACTCTTGTTGGAGCGAACTTGTTTCTTGTTTCAGGAATTAGCTTGATCGCCGTCGTCATGGACACTCAGGGCGCGCCTAGCCAAGCGGTAGCGTTCTGCCCGTGACATTGTATGGTTTCATACAATTCCCCTAAATTCAGTCCCATTTAAATAAACCTGTACGCATATGGTCCTCACTCTGAATACCACGGAGAGGAATGTAAACACATTCAGGGGAAGTGGGGATTGACTGATGAGCTTTGCTTAACTACGCAAGACTTGTGCAAAACACATCGAGGAGCAAACCCTCATCGCCCAAAAGGAGCAACTTTCCACCTTCCAAAGTTGCAACAAGAACTAAACTAGAAAAAACCACTGCATTGTCTGGGAAAATGCCGACTGCTGAGGGCTGAAATTTGTTGGAGAAGCTAAAACTGAAGGACTAAAGTTGAGACAATCAAAACCAAATATAGAAGCTAAGATTCGCCAAACAGAACTAACTCAGCCAAACAAAAGAGGAGATTAGCGAAACCAGAGTTAAAACCAGCTTAACAGCAGCTAAAAGCTCAAATGAGCAAAACAGTAAATAGAAGCCAAAATTAGTAAAACAATAGATAAAAGCTAGAACCAGCAGAACAGTAGCTCAAAGCTAAAATGATCAAAACATTAGCTAAAAGCTAAAAACTTATTAGTAGAGTTCAGAGCACAAAGTTTTTCCAAGGATTTTAAGAGATCTTGATGCATTTTTATAAGCTTTAATGTCTTGAATGAGCTTAACATGGTTGAAACAGCTGAAAGTAAGCTGAAATAATGAGTCCAAAGAACGTAGGGAAGAAACTATTAACAAGAAAACAATTCCACAAACACAGGTGTCTACCTAAAGTGAATTACCTCTGTACCAGAAGCTTTCCTCCTGGCACTCTTTCCAGACCTTCTTCACATCTTCTCTGTGAACGTGAGCGTCGCTCAGAGGGCACTGTAAACACACACAGGGCAGGTCTGAGCCAGTCAGGGGGCTCCCCTGTGTAAACCCAGGAGCAGTTCTTAGTTCTCTCTCACCTTCCAGTCTCTTTTCCCCGAGGCTGAATCAGTCTTCACCGGTGCTTTTGAACCCATGCTGCTGGGGGTGTCAGACAGGGAGATGTTTTCGCTCTGGACTGCTGTTCTTCCGCCCTCAGTGTCTCTGATCTGACTGGCTGCAGTGGCTCCTCCCTGGACTACTTCGAAGCCCCACCCCATTAAGGAGACACCCGACTAGTCCATCCATCCATTTTCTTTACCTGCTTCTCCTTTCTGGGTCTGGGGGAGCTGGTGCCTGTCTCCAGCAGTCGCTGTGTGAGAGGAGGGGGACACCATGGACAGGTTGCAAGTCCCTCACAGGGACACATAGAGACAAACGAGACAAACAACCATTCACACTCTCACACACACCTAGGGCTGATTTAAGAGTTGGTGACAGTAGGCACCCTCCCTATTTACAGCTATTTCAACATAACCTCTAAATGACACTGGGCATTAATCAACATAGTATAAAACAAGAACAATAAACTGTGACGAAACACCAGCAGAGTTCAAGTTTTAAAAAAAGCAGTTTAAGCCTGCTCTGTTCCAGTTGAAGTCGACCTCTGTACATCAATCTCCACCTCTTAATAACGCCACTCCTTTGTTTGAATTGATATTATTGTCAACCCCAGAAAGGCAACGGTGGATGAATGTGTATGTGCGTGTGTGCCTGTCTGTTAGAAAAATATCTCATAAACCACTGGGCGGATTTTAATGAAACTTTCAGGAAATAATCATTGGATGGACATCTACAGTTGATTCACTTTTGTAGCCGATCCAATTCAAAATGGCCTCTACAGCCAATTGACTTTGGAAAACCCAAAAATGGGTATGATTCAGTCAGTTTTACAGATATCGTGCTCAAACCTGGTGTCGCTGTAGCTGAGAGTCATTCACAACACATACTCCAAGCACAAGATTGTGCGTAACCTAATTTTCCAGGTTTGACTGAAACGGCTACAGCCTCGTCATTACTCAGCGTCGAAAACCCTGGCATGAAAGGCAGTGGGCGAGATGTATTCCTTCAAGGCTTGCAAGACCTTTGATTTTATTTGCATGGGCAAATAAAACCAGTTTTGAACACAATAAATCAACTGTTCTGCTTGAAAAGGTCTTAAAATATAAAGATAATTTAAATGTTTTAACTAGTCATAACATACAGACAGAAAACAGAACTTTGTCCTAACTATCATCCCACGCAGGCATTCTGTAATCAGCCCAGACAAATCTGATTAAGTTAGGATCATACACCGCCGCCCCATGTTGGTATTCTGACCCATTAAACTTTTGTACTTTTGTAGTGATTGGGATTATGTCAGAACTTTGGAAAAACACACCTTTTTCTTTTTGTTTTTATCTCTGCTACACACCTTTTTGAGCTGCAGACTTACTGCATAAACATTTTTTCCTGAATTAGATATGTTTGGGTTACGTATTGGGGGTGTAGTGACGCATTCACAAAAGTTTCAAGCATTCCCACGTTCACCAACAGTCTGTTTAACCTCAACCTAAGCCCGTCTAAGATGAGGTAAACAAATTTTAGCCCAAGAGGTTTATCAGCTTTTGTTTACCTGTAACATGAGTATGGTTTAGTTAGGTTAAAGTCACCATTGGCAATAATAAAACTCAAACACATTTTAGATAAATCCATAAATATGCTCTAGAGGCCAGCCAATATGCATCAAATAAGTTGTTTTTTATTGTAGCAACTTCATTATCAGATGTCTTATAAAATCTCTGGTTTTCTTGTGTTTTATAATGAGTCTATTATTATTATTCAGTCGAGTTTGGGTCCTATTTTGTTGTTGCAGTTCTTGTCACAGCCTCTAGGTGTCCTCAGTTGCCCTTATTTCCAGTCTCTCTTTCACCACCTGTTCCACATCCTTAATCCGCCTTTCACTCAACACCCTTAACAGTACATTTGGTGCTGTCAGCTTTTGTGATGCAGACAGATCTTTGAATTTAGTCAATAATCAACTTTACAGCTGTGCAGCAAGGTCCTAAATCGATTATATTAAGAAAACGAAGCGTGATTAATTTTCATCAACAGAATAATATTTGAAAACTGCTCTAACAACTGCCTGGGGCTGTAAGGAGAGTGACAGTGTTTTATATATGTCTTTTTAACAACACTGAAGTCCTAGCATTTGTTAAATAAATGCATATTGCCCAGTTTTAAACTCAGATGATGTTATGCTGAGAAATGACAGAATTGTAGTGCCTCAAACCTTGAAATGACGTGCAACCTTAAGAGATGCACACTCAGATGTTGTGAATGACTGTCAGCTACTACCATATCATCTTTTACTCCGATATATGTAAAAACTGACTGGGTTTTAGCTTTTTTGTGTTTTCTAGGGTCAGTCGGCTGTGGTGGCCATCTTGAAATCGGTTGACATTAGTAGTTAATTAGTTGTAGATGTACATCTAATAATTGCTTTCTGAGAATTTCATTCAAATCCGTCCAGCTGGGATATTTAGCTAACAATGTTGAGTCCAACAGTTCATGCCAAAGTTTTGTAAATCTTCAAAATAAGGTGTCGGAAATGACTCTCAGCTACTACCACACCAGATTTTAGTTCAAAATGTGTGAAATTGACATTTATAGCCATTTTGGGGTTTCCAATGCCGATTAGCTGCGACGGCCATCTTGAATCAGAGTGGCTCTTTATTTAAATCACTTTTTTAATTAAAAAAAACATACTAATTTATAGTCTGTACTTACTCCTTACAGCCAGGTAAGGTTAAGTGTCTTCGGTTTGGTGGGCTGTAGTTAATAAATCATAAATGACATTAACAGCCTATGGTCACTTAATTTTATTAACCCATATCAAACTCCGCTAATTAAACAGGGAAGTAAATTTATAACTAAAACAACCAATCGGATTTCATCGTGGGCTGATTTTAGGATTGCACGAGGAAATTCTGATGATTGACGCCCTGCTTTAGGAACTCTGACCAATCACATTTAAGAAGGGGAGGAGCCTATTCTTTTGTCCCCGCTCTCTTAGGAAATGACACCGGAAGCAACCAATCAAATGCGAGCAGAGGCGGAGCCCATCCGGAGCCGACTTTCAATCATCGTCTACGAGCGTCCTTTACGTTAACAAGGACCGCCTATTGGCCGGTCTACGGACTTCCCACAGACAGTTGTACGTTTCATAAAAATGCACTCTGATGCGGCAAGTAAGTAGAAATGTTTAGAGACTATTCTGTGTAGATTCGCGACCTTTCTCAGTAGCTGGAGCTCGTATCGGGGGCAAACGGACGGACATGTTGTGTTTCTACATCCGCTTTTGTCCTGTGGCTCTGTCGGGTTTAACGGGAACGCATCCATCCCGTATTTGCCAGTCTCTTTGTATTTGGCAGTACTGTCTGGGGCGACAACAAAGGAAGGATGGCTACTGTAATCACTGTTATTTTGACTTTTAAATGCCAACTAAGGCACGACAACAATACCTGTAATGCTATTTTCGCGTTGAGCTCGCAGTTTTAGGTTAAATGTCGCCGACGGTGCTCGGGCTTTCGCCTGTAATCGGTGTCGTTGTGGTGTTTTTATTCGTTATTCCTCGCAGCACGCAGCTAGTTTAGACTCAGGACTGACATCGAGGTAAATCGGTGTTAATTGGCCACATTTTCCGTCCAGCTGCGGACTGTTAGAGAGAATGAAAATTGTGACGCAGTTGTGTAAAATATCTTTCTTTGCCTGCTGCAACAGTGCTGTCACTTTTTGCGTCGCCTATTAGCTATAGCAAAACGTCCTCGCGGGGATTTCCCCCCCCCCCCCTTGTCGGCGGCCATGTAACATTACATTTATAAATCAATGTTAAACATATTCTGTCGAAAAGGGTACATGTTGGGGGAGATGAGTCTGAAATAAATAGTTGTTTCCCCCCCTTATACTGATGGGTATTGTAGTTCAGTATCCCAAGCAGAGCCGGGCTTACTAATGGCCTCCTAGCAGGGGAAGAACTACAACTCCCAGACGCCCAGCTCTCTGGATACTTTGTAAACTCTGTGCAAGTTGCTCGTCTGCACTGCTATTTTAGGTATATAGCTAGTGCTATGTGCTCGCCTCTCTGTGTTGTGCAGTTTGCCTGAATTTGGCCTCCAGAGTGAAGTCAGGACTTGATGACAGCTTAAAAAAAATAAAATAAATAAACTGGGACCGACCCGCGGCTTTCGGAGACCAGATTAGCCTTCGTGATCGAACATACCCGAGTTTCGACGTCCCTCTTTCCGCCAGTGCAGGGTCTGAGTCGCTCCTTCATCCGTGAGAGACATTTTCTGTCATTTTTCCGAGATTTAAACGTTTGATAAGAGACCATGCGAAGTAATAAGTGTTTATTGCTGACCAAAAAATGACGAGGTGGGGGTGGGGGGTTAAATCTCTGCATTGTGGTGGGTGCTCTGATGATGCCACCTCATATTCTTGCACGATAAGAAGCATTGGGTTGTGTATGATACCTTTAGTTAGTTTGCACTTCTTATGACACCTTTTGGTTTTATGTGGAAATAGATTTTCAGCTCAATTCCCATTTGACTACACTGGCCAGCATCCACAAGATTCACCACACCTTGCACAGGCTGGTAAATATCTCACGTGTGTGTTTTATTAGTGTATATTAGCATTGCATTGAGTATTTCTATCATGTCATTCTTGGTAGAATCTGACCGAAGACATTGGACAGGATAGCCACTCGTCAGGTAACAATTCTTGTGTGTGTGTTTGTGTTTTGTATCACCAACATATGATTATTAATTTCATTATTAAATGCTTAGATTGGACCATCTCTTCCTGGATGTGCTATTTGCATGGTTTTTGTGTTCCTGATTTATTTTTGAGTTACCTTCCATAGTTTTTCTTGCATTCCCAGCTTGCTACTCACGAGCCATGCCGCCAAGGAAAAAGAGGAGACCTTCCGCTGGAGATGACATGTCGGCGAAGAAAAGTCGCCAAGACAGGTGTGAGATCTGTGTTAGGTCCCCTTCATACTGGACGACTACCTCGTTACGCACGCAAAGTTGGGAAGCCTCTTTGAGTTTGGCGGCCATTGTGACACTGCTATGCTCTTACCAAAAAGGTTTTTCTGCATTCCTGAGACACTCACCTGCGTTCTCACCACACTCCCTTTCACGGCTCTCGAGGGAAGATGCACCTCTGTGCTAGACGATTACACTAGGCTAGCACAGCGCTACCGCCACAGGGATCACGCCTGTGCCAGGTTGTTTCCATGGCCTGGTCATGATCACAGTTGCAGCCTAGCCTCTGACCAAGCCTCGCTGGCCTGTGCAGGCCCAGTGTCATAGATATGCCGCCTCAGCAATAACAAGCTACCACAGCCTTACTACAGACGTTTTGTGCGTTCTCAAAAGCAGTGCGGCCCTGTCACTCGTATGTGAGTGCCCGCATTCTTAATGTACACCTCAAGACCCCGCTAATACCATCTAGGTTCTGGCTAATTTTATTTACTTGTTTTACGTTGTAGTTGGTTTGTTATCGGTTGTGAAGAGGGGCTTGAAGATTCAGTGTATGAAGATTCAGACTAATGCTTGAGTTCATGACTTTTGTGGCTCACAGAAGTAAAAATGTTATTTCACAGGTTAAAAAAAAAACACATTATAAAAAATGAGTGACTATTATATATGTGCAGTATTGCTGGCTATCTCATGGTTAAAATTGTCTATCTGCAGTGTTTTCAGAAAACACGAAACATCACTAATCCGGGAGGAAGAGACGTTTTCTAGTAAAAGATGCTTAGAGTGGTTCTACGAATATGCAGGTGAACGAGCCTAATGCATTCTTGGTTTAAATGCATGTTATCACTGGTCTTTGGTGTGTGTTTGGAGCTGAACTCATGCTGTACACCCATCTAATCCAGGTTGTGACGATGTTGTGGGTCCAGAGGGCATTGAGAAGTTCTGTGAAGACATTGGAGTGGAGCCAGAGAATGTAAGCAGATTTGTTTTTTTTTTTGGTTTTCATGATTGGTTTTATGTGTACTGTCTTGGTTTTCTAAAGTTTGACTTCATTTCTCCCTTTGTCTGCAAGTCTCATTGTCTCAGTGATGCTAAAACATCCTTTTGGTCGTGGCAACATATGCAAAGATTTTGATGTTTGAAAAATTTGAATGCCGTTAGCATAAAAACGTTTCATAAACAACCATTTTGCAGTCAAAGTACAACTTTAAGGTCCCAATTTATGCACATATTTGATGTTAACCATCTGGTTTTCGCAAAGATCCTTTATCGCAGATAAAGACAACTCAGTTAATAAAGCAACAATATTATCACGCTGCTACCCAACTCTTGTCACAGATCATTGTTATCTCTTACCACAGCTACATCAGGGCTCTCTCTCGCAGCACACAGTGAAACCCCTGCAGATTGGGGGCATGTCTGGTGTTCGCTAAAATCCAAAAGGCCACATGTTGCTTCATTACTGTGAGATAATTTACTTTTGCCTCTAAGCTATCAGAGTAAAAAACAAACAAACAAAAATCAGGTGGTGTATGTAGCAGATGTTTTGGTTTCTTACTGCATTGTTTTAGATGAGGAATAAATTTCAAATTGTTTTTCATTTGTGATCAAATTGTCTGCTAAATCATGACAATTACAATTCGATTTATGACTAGGTAACTAATCAAACACATGCCTCGGAACTCTTTAACCAGTTTGAACTAATATTGTTTAGCGTCTTCTTTAATGTGAGTTCTTTGGGACCTCACTGGTTATTACACATCCTGCTCTTGAGGGTGGATTTATTTGGCCTTTCTTTCTTTCTTTCTTTCTTGTTAATATTTGTGTGAACAGTTTGGTTTTTATTCGTGCAGAAATGATTTTAAACATTTCAGACCTAAACCTCCAGACTAGTCTTTCATTGCGCTGGTCATTGAGCCAGTAGGACGCCTCTCCTGTTGAAGAATTCCTGCAGCTGTCTTTTTTTTATATTTCTGCCCAGGTGGTGATGCTGGTTCTGGCTTGGAAGCTGGATGCTCAGAGTATGGGATATTTTACTCTTCAGGAGTGGCTACGAGGCATGGGGTCACTGCAGTATGTCAAACACCATCTTTCTTTTTTTTTAATTATTTGCTGTTTTTAAAAGAGTTTATTACCCTCCTTTTGTGGTCGATTGTTTACAGAGTTAGTAGTGAAGTGTTGAACAAGCCTCAGGTACTTTTCTGCTGTTGTCAGGTGCGACTCCACTGAGAGACTGAGGAACTCTCTTGACTACCTGAGGTCTGTTCTGAACGACAGCACTAGTTTTAAGCTCATTTACAGATATGCCTTTGATTTTGCTCGGGTAAGTTTTTTTTTTTTTTTGTTTACACAGACTTCTATTTATTTCCTTGTAAAGTCAGTTTTTTACTAAACCAAATATTTTAAGTATGTCAAAATCCCTTTCCATTTTGAATTTGTTTTGATGCAATGCCAACCATTTGATACATTAAAGTTTAAATTAAATTTCATACATATTTTATTCATTGCAGTGTGCTTTAGTGCGATCTAATACAAACAAACAAAAAAATGATCCTGTGCAGTTCAATGAGTTTAAATACTTGAACATGTCCTTTTACAAACAAGCGTCTCAGTTTAGTCTGTAGGGTTGGTTTTGCTTTTAATAATGTAACTAGGCTGCTTCGTTTAAGCTGTCTGATATTCTGTATAAATTTATTAAAGTCTAGGGTTGCTTTGATTGAACAGGAAAAAGATCAGAGGAGTTTGGACTTGAACACAGCAAAGTGCATGCTGGGGCTTCTTCTGGGGAAGACGTGGCCCCTGTTTCCTGTGTTTAACCAGTTTTTAGAGGTGAGCGTGCTGCTGAATCGTTTGTAGAAGCCACATTTTCAGTGCAGTCGCAGTAAGTCCAGTGTGTGGTACTAATCTGCGACACTTGTGCTGTTCCTCAGCAATCCAAGTACAAAGTCATCAACAAAGACCAGTGGTGCAACGTTTTAGAGTTCAGCAGGACAATCAACCTGGACCTTAGTAACTACGACGAGGACGGTGCCTGTGAGTGGACACTTATGTGGACATAAAGTGAATCAACGGAGCTTAAGTTACACTGCTGCTTCATGAGTAATTGTTCTCTGTCTCGTCTTTTCATCAGGGCCTGTTTTGTTGGACGAATTTGTGGAATGGTACAAAGAAAGACAGATGTCATAGCTGGGAATGGAAAACGGTAACGACAACAACAAAATTAAAAAAAAAAAACAGGGAAAAAAAAAAAAGAAAAGACAACTGTGACCATGACGACTCTGAGCATCAACAACCAATAAGTAGACATCATAAAAACGGTAAAGCAGTGACAGTGGGTGCTTCCCGGTGAAGGAGGGATTCAGACTGTGGGTGGGCAAGGGTGGGGGGGGGGTATTATGTTAGCAGCTTGAGTACACTGCAGAGGGCTGTTATTGCGAAGTTATCCTCCCTGCAGAAGTTGCATTGTGGGTTGGTTTGCAGCAAACCCCCAGCGGCGTTGCTCTCTGTCACTGTGACGTGTCATATTGCTGTGTGCGTTACGATAAGTGAAATCATACATGGACAGTGGAAGTAAAGTGATTTTGTGTGGGAGAACCAGTCCATTGTCTTCAGCACCAAGAAACCAACCGAGGCGACCATTCATGCATTGTGTTTGAGTCTTAAACGACATCTCTTGGACCTGGGCACACTCAAGTATTAAATACCTGTGCAATGAACTTAAACTTGAGCTCCTCTGGACAAATGGCACTAACTACTGTTTTTTTTTTTCTTCTTTTTCTTTTTTTAGCTTGGTAATACTTCAAAAAGCACACTGTGTCAAAAGGTTGACTGTGGGGTTTCTGATGCCTGTGCTGTTTACTATCAATAAAAGCCAGTTTTTTTTTTTTTTTTTTATTCCCTCCATTTTTATTTATTTTTTGGTCCCTCTTACTGTTTGGCTAACGCTAACTATCCCACTGCAGAAGCTTCAGACCTCATAACACCAAACCGATCAGCATTGCTGCTTACTAACTCTTATCACAGTACAGTGCTGAGCCACGAGTGCTCTGATCAGCATTTGTTGGTCCGACGACCAATTCATGTATCTGCATTGTGTAGGTAAGGGTATTAATGTGCCTCAAACATGGAAGTCACATTGTGTGTCCTACACACATACCAACAAATCCAAATGTATACACATGAGAATACATTCACTACATGCACGCACCCACACACAGAATTGGTCAGGTATTATTTCAGGATGAATTCAAACTGTTTAGGCTGTGTTATAAGTTAACATAGAGCTAGATGGTGTCCATTTTGTCTCTGTATTTGGCATCTGTTCGTCTTCCTAAGTCTACTGATAGTTTCTGGTCTCTCTTTACCAGTAGCATCCCTCCCAGAACTGGCAGTGTTAATATAACTGCAGTGAAACTCCAGAAACCTTCTGAGTACAACGTCCTTTAGGCTTGTATGGTAGGTTTGCTGAAAGCATTTCTTTGTAAACACCTTTAGGATGTGATTAAAAGCAGTGGACACTGACAGTTTGGAGCTGTGTAAAGATGCTATGCTGTTCTGTTTGCCTAGTGTAATGTTCTTGTATAAATTTTTTGACTGTGATGTGACGCTGAACCGCCAGAAGATTTACTATTTGCATGCATGCTCCAGCGAGCCTTTTTTGTGAATGGATGAGATCTTTCAGAAACATTTTCTGAACACGTTTTTGTTTTGTACAGTTATTTGTGCACGTGTTTTGTGCTTGCTTTGACATACACAATCATGTAAGTTTATTTTTCTAATGGAAAAAAACAAAACAAAACAAAACAAAATTGTGTCTACTAAGACTTGGAACACACCTGTAACCTCATGGTGGAACGGGAGTTCCCCCCTGCATTTGTCTCATCTTATCCATCTTTACAATTAGCAAAAGCCCCAGCACGCTGCAAACAGTGTGAGGAATCGTTTTATTAATTTGAAGTACATGAAATATTTGCAGTCATTGTCACTGTCATGATACACACAAAACACACCTAGATTTATTGTGGGGATCATCCACAAAAGCTTTCAGTAAAATCTCATTATGATGCACCAACCATCAACAAAAACTAGCTGATGGATTGCCTACCAAATGCTATGTAGAGCTAGATGTTTTAGTATTTTCCCATGAAATTGCAGGAGGGTGAACAGCCTTGTCCCAAAATGTATATATGTATGTAAACTAAGTGTCTATATGTCTGTTTTCACTATAACCTATGTCTATACACATAAATAAAAGGGTTTATTAACTTACTGGCTTGTATCTGGCGTCTTTTAGTAATTCATTTGTCCTAAAAGCAGACATATTAACTGTTAATTCTACAAATAATCAATCTGAACAATTTATTCTTTTTAAATCAAGACATGGTTTATAAATGAGACATGTATAAATGATTGATAACCATTAGGGCTTTTCAGTGTGAGTTTGCGCAAATAAAAAATTGGCTTGATAAATAGAATTGAAGAAAAAGGTGATTTAAAGAACAGTGAGAAATGTGAACAATAAATGGTGTCCCTTATTGCTCTACAAACACTACCTAAATTTGATTAGTTTACATTTAATTTTAAATTGAATTGCATTCAAATATTGTGTGGGAAATATATAATTAAGGAACAATGAACCCAGTCATTGGGTTGTTTAGCAATGTGTAAAACATGATTTAACAAACAGTTTACGACTCGTATATTTTTCCTTTATGCTCTTGTTTCTTAACGCTGTGTGGAGGTCTTTGAGTTTTTCCTCTTCAGTCATCTGGTAGAGGTGTTTCTGGAACAGGAGGTGGAGGAGTCTCCTGCATTGGGGCTTTAAAGTCATGCCTAATATAGCGAGGAACTCCATACAACAAGAACAAATCTGCATCTCTCTTCTTTTCCATTGAAGAGGAGGAAATACGTCTTAACGGCTCATTAGATGGGATTTCTGAGTCTTTTTCAGACTGGTTGTACATAAAATTGGAGTCATCTTGTGAACTGTAGTCATCAGATAAAAGAAATGGGTCCTTACTCAAGTCTCCCTCCCATAGTTTTCTCTCCAGTGACATGACTTTTAGGGCATTGAGGCCTTTATTTTCTCTCTTGTCCTCTTTTTCATTTGTGTTGTGGGGTGAAATACCAAGCAGATCAAAAGAATCACTGAATGAAGCACCCTCACTGCCAAGTGATGAGTATTTATTCAGAAGGGTCTCATCTAACTTCCCACTGTCTTGCATTTTATCAATGCCACTTGTGCTGTTGGTGGCCTCGAGAGGGAGAGATTGTGGTTCTGCGAGGGAAGCCTGCTGTAGCGATGGTAACATTGCGTTCAGACCAGCTGGACTGAAGGTTGAACGGTCAGATAAATGATGACCAACTCTCATCCATTTTATTTCAGGTAGCAGGTCCACATCTGTGTTAGATCTGGGCTGCCTGATTTTTCCCTTTACTATATTGTCAAAGCTCATATTTGGGCTAAGTCTTGGGGCATGAGATGTGTTTCTGTAACTGTTTTCTTGTGCAATGAATGTTTGGTCCACAGTTTGACTGAAAGAGTTTTTAGGAAGTGATGATGATTTGATAATGGAACGCTTATAAGTGATCAGCGACTCATCTGCAGTTCCTAAAATAGTTTGTCTGCTTTGCATTTCACTGTATTTGCTCACACCTTTTTCATTTTTACTAAAGAAAGATTGGGTATTACTTAGCTCTTGTGATGGTGCCTTAATATTTAGATGTCTCTGGATGCGTGGGACACTAAGACTCAGGTCAGGAACACTTGGGTCTATAGTTTTATCCTCACTATCACTGCTAGAAGAGGAATGAGGGTAATGTTGAGAAGCTGTAGCTGAAGCCTTTTCATCAACCCATGTATCTCGATATCTTTTAATGGCTTGGTCTGGCTTGGTCTCATTTTCTGTTACACTTGATTTGGCTTCAGCTAAGAAGTTGAACTTGTTATGTGGATCCTTCAATGTAGGTGAAACATTCACTGGTGTGTTTTCAGGTAGACAAGATGAGTCTGTGTAGACTAATTCTTGCATCCCAACAATTCTTCTCTGTAATCTTGTTCGTCTTTCAGGCACACTTTCATTGCTGGAAGAGTGTGGGGAATCAGGTAGGGGTGACGATGGCAGGTTAGGTGGTTTTGTTGTAGGTGAGGTGATTTCAAGACGTCTTCGGAAGCGGGAGATGCCAAGATTCATTGTTGCCCATCGTGTTTGAAGCTCTGGGTTTATCTCTGGGTTTATCTCTGGTGTTGAGCTGATAGTGTTGCTTGTTGGTTGGTTCTGCAGATCTTCTGAAACAGCAGTATACTTTTCTAATATGATGTTGTGGTCTTTCTTTGGAGCATGAGAAATGTCCATCACTAGAACTTCTGGAGACTGCTTGAACTTGTTTTCAAAAGTTGTTAGTACATCAGATGTTTCCATTCCAGGCCTTAACACATGTAAATCGTTTTGCTCCTGTTTCTTAAAATGGCCTGTGGCCTCACTGGAAGATAAGTCATTTATTGGTGATGGTCCTTTGATATCCAGACGCCTCTTGATTCGTGTTACTTGCTCGTGATTAAGAGCAGGCCACTGGTTTTCTGGCTCCTTAGTTACTGTTTGAGATACTTTTATTGGAGGCCTTGACACATGTAACTCGTCATACACTGGTTTCTGAATTTGCTTTGTGGCTTCATTCTCACTGTCACTACTGGAAGATGAATCAGATCTTGGTGATGATGCTTTAATATCCAGACGTCTCTTAATTTGTGTTACTCGCTCAAGAACTATAGCAGGCCACTGGTTTTCTGGCTCCTTAGTGACTGTTTGAGATACTTTTATTGGAGGTCTTGACACATGTACCTCTTGTTGCTCCTGTTTCTTAATGGGAACTTTTTCATCCTCGCTGTCACTACTGGAAGAGGAATCAGATCTTGGTGATGGTGCTTTGACATCCAGTCGCCTCTTGATTTGTGTTATTCCTCTAAGGTCAATAGCAGGCCACTGGTTTTCTGGCTCCTTAGTTACTGTTTGAGATACTTTTATTTGAGGCCTTGACACATGTACCTCTTGTTGCTCCTGTTTCTTAATGGGAACTTTTTCATCCTCGCTGTCACTACTGGATGAGGAATCAGATCTTGGTGATGGTGCTTTGACATCCAGTCGCCTCTTGATTCGTGTTACTCCTCTAAGGTCAATAGCAGGCCACTGGTTTTCTGGCTCCTTAGTCACTGTTTGAGATACTTTTATTGGAGGTATTGACACATGTACCTCTTGTTGCTCCTGTTTCTTAATGGGAACTTTTTCATCCTCACTGTCACTACTGGAAGAGGAATCAGATCTTGGTAATGGTGCTTTGACATCCAGTCGCCTCTTGATTTGTGTTATTCCTCTAAGGTCAGAAGCAGGCCACTGGTTTTCTGGCTCCTTAGTTACTGTTTGAGATACTTTTATTGGAGGCCTTGACACATGTAACTCTTCATACACTGGTTTCTGAATTTGCTTTGTGGCTTCATCCTCACTGTCACTACTGGAAGAGGAATCAGATCTTGTTGACGGTCCTTTTATATCCAGTCGCCTCTTGATTCGTGTTACTCCTCTAAGGTCAATAGCAGGCCACTGGTTTTCTGGCTCCTTAGTGACTGTTTGAGATACTTTTATTGGAGGTCTTGACACATGTACCTCTTGTTGCTCCTGTTTTTTAATGT
This sequence comes from Kryptolebias marmoratus, assembly GCF_001649575.2. Lineage (NCBI taxonomy): Eukaryota > Metazoa > Chordata > Actinopteri > Cyprinodontiformes > Rivulidae > Kryptolebias > Kryptolebias marmoratus. The sequence goes on along the minus strand of NC_051453.1, from coordinate 17,962,495 downwards.
GAACCTTTTCATCTTCGCTATCACTACTGGAAGAGGAATCAGATTTTGTTGACGGTCCTTTTATATCCAGTTGCCTCTTGATTTGTGTTATTCCTCTAAGGTCAATGGCAGGCCACTGGTTTTCTGGCTCCTTAGTCACTGTTTGAGATACTTTTATTGGAGGCCTTGACACATGTAACTCTTCATACGCTGGTTTCTGAATTTGCTTTGTGGCTTCATCCTCACTGTCACTACTGGAAAAAGAATCAGATCTTGGTGATGGTGCTTTGACATCCAGTCGCCTCTTGATTCGTGTTACTCCTCTAAGGTCAATAGCAGGCCACTGGTTTTCTGGCTCCTTAGTGACTGTTTGAGATACTTTTATTGGAGGTCTTGACACATGTACCTCTTGTTGCTCCTGTTTCTTAAAGGGAACTTTTTCATCCTCACTATCACTACTGGAAGATGAAACTAATCTTGGTGATGGTCCTTTGATATCCAAACGCCTTTTGATGCGTGGTATATGCTTGAGGTCAACTGAAGGCCATTGTGTGCTTGAATATGGAGTCTTTGGTTGAGATACTGGAACTCTTGTCCAAGTTGTCATTCTCTGATTCTGCATGTCACTTATTTCTTGATTTGTGCTCTCATCACTAGAAGAGAAATCACTAGGCAGTGTTTGGGCTCTGACATCAGAACGATCCTTGATTCGGCTTCTGTGATGTCCAGCTTTGAGGTCTGTGATTTCTTTTCTATAAGTTTTTTGTTTTCTTTTGTTCTGCATTGAGTCTTCGTTAGTCTCGCTGGAATCAGAAGAACTGGTGTAATGTGGTCTCCCTGCTGGGCTTTTTGTGTCATAGCTATTCTTGACTGGATCCACTCTCTGGCTTTGCACTCCATACCTAACATCTTGTTCAGAGTCTGGGTCAGAGTTCACAGTGTAATGTGTAGGCTCATTCTCACTTATATATGAGCTAGAGCTAGACATATCTTCCATTTTCTGTTTGTCCGAAGTGGATGTTAGAGTTTGTTTTGGCTTATGCAAAGAATCAAACACGTTGCCAGATCTTGCAGTTGGACTTTCAACAGAGTCGCTGAATTCAAAAAGGTCATTCTCATGAGAAACATCAGAGTCTGATGGATTTGTTTTATTTGTATGTAGGAGACAATCATCAAATGACCTGGAAGAAAGTCTGGGATTTTCACTTTTGCCCTCAATGGATATTTGTGTGACTGCTACTTCTGAAGCTAAATTTGGCCTCTGCTGAACTAAGTCTTCGACCAACTTAGGCGATTTAGACTTTGTGGGTTTTTTCTTGGCAATGTGCTCCTCTCCTGACACTTTTTCAGATAAAGATGAATCTGAGCATGATGACAGGCTTCTCCTCTCTCCTAGTTCGTCAGGGTCGGGAATGTGTTCAAATTCCATGTTTTGGATACGCTGTTCATTCGAGTCACCTGAATCACTGTCATCACTCTGCTTATCCTCTGAACGCCTCAGTGGTAAATGTTCACTTTCTGATTCTCCAATAGCTTGCTTATAACGCTCAGCCTCAAGTACTTGGCCCTCAAACACTGCATCACTGCTAATGCTGTCCTGATCACCACTAGCTACAGTATCATAATACTGTACATTGTTCTCTTCAATAAAGTCCACAGTGCTAAATGTGACCCTCCTTTCCCTAACATGTCCCGGGTCTTCTGGCTCCTCAGCACTGGAGAAGGCCTCATTGACATATTGTCTTTGTTCAACAGTGGAGACAGAGTTGGCTGCAGGAGTGCTTTTCTTATTGGTGACTCTTTTCCAAAGCGAATCGATGCAAGGTCTTGCCAGGACTCCAACGATGAAAGCTATCAGAAATGTGATGAAAATAGACAGACACACTGCCAGAGCTAAATCAGGATGTGTAGTGTTCTGACTTCTTTTTTCCGCTTGTGGGAGGCTTAGCTTAGGTAAACTTCTTGGTTTTCTTGCACCTCCTGGTTTACTTATTTGGAGGTTAAAAACAGACAAAACTTGGTCTTCTTCAGACACACACACATACAGTCCTGTATCTCTTTCTGAGAAGTTACTGATGAGCAGACCAGCGTTATGGTGGCTCACAGATGCTTGACCCCTGGGAGTCCACCATATTGAGCCTACAACACAAGAAAACATTGTAATAACAATGAGGAAAAAACTCAAGTTTGTTAAATACTGTATCACATAATTAGCTCTGTGACATAATTTTGAATCTGTTACCTTGCACAGAACAAGGAAGCAGTATCCCAGAGCCACTGTAGACCATCACATCTTGATGGAGATCTGATTTGTTCTCAGTGTTTAAACACTTTAAGTCCTTTTCCTCCAGATGCAGAAGATCTCTGCCGGATATGGCAGCGGGGGAAGAACACACTATGCTCCAGATCTGCAGGCCTCTGCTGCTGTCATTGACCATCATCCTTTGTAGCCTGTGCATGCTGCAGTTACACTGCCACCTGTTTCCATCCAGCCCAACATCTGTTCCAATGCTGCGCAAAGTGAGGTACATCACAGGATGGAGGCTTGTCAACATGTTGAAGCTCATGTCAAGAACCTTTGAAGAGAACACAGTACTGACATGTTACAGATATTCACGCTTATAAACCCCTTAAAATTTTGCTGTAAATGTATGACATCATCAGTTTTACTGTTGGAATACAGAGTGCTGTTTTCATGTTTACCAAATGTTTCATTATCAGTTAACAAAAATAAATAGATCTTAGTAAAACATAATACAACAAAATCTGATTTTGAAAAAAAGCCAGTCTCACCCTGAGCTGATCTAAATCCTGGAACATTTGTGGATGGAGATGAGTGAGGAGGTTATGATGTAAGTGTAGCTCTTTCAGCTCTTTCAGGTTACTCAGCGCTCCTGGTTGCAGAGTTGAGATCCTGTTGAAGGAGAGCTGCAGGACCTGTAAGGACTTGACACCGTCCAGCCCTTTGTGACAGAAAATAGGGACTGTAATCAGAACTCAGCATCATGAAGAGGAGATTCTTGAAGGAAGCAAAACGTGTACTGTATGTTCGCAACTGGTTGTTTTAAGTTCTGAATTACTTTATTTGCAGGTTTACGGTAGTTTCAGAGCTTGGATGATATAACATGAAGTGTCCTAAAGTGTCTGTGGAATATAAATAATATGTTTCTTTGTCTTGTTTTAGCATTTTACTATACAGCTACTGTAATATTTATTTACTGATTCTTCCTTTTCATTATGCTGAGACAATCTCCCTGAGCCTTCTGTTCTAAAATAAGGCCATGTGGGCATGTGCTTCATTAGAAAGGCACCCAAGGTTCTGTGATCCGAATACCAAACAGAACCACATTCAGACGAGCAGGAAGAGTTGTGTGAAGCACACTGATGCAGGGGGAAATACAAATGTTGCACAGCACATGCACCCCTTTCTTCAAGACACTGGAATGTCAATAAAAGTTGCGACTGGGAAAGGGGAGGTTCAGTCATTTCTGCATGGAGCAAAGTTCTAAAGATAAAGAATATCACTGGGAGGCTTTGTTTACGTGAGAATCTCAAACGCAGACACAGGAACGTGGACAATTCTCAGATTTATACTAATAGTCGGTAAATTTTCTAGAAATTAAGAATTTTAAAGGCCTATATTCCCTGAAGTAATGAATATCCCCTGCTACCTTTCATGCCTTAATTTAGACTAAGATTACCTTATTTTAAAACTGACAGTTATAGCCATTTTAGTCAAATCGTAAAACTTATGGGTGATTGCATGCAATATTGCAAGCTTTTGTGGGATGAGTTAGCTCTAAGAGTATGTGAATGATTCTCAGCTACTACGACGTCAAATCTTAGCTCAATATCTGGCCATCTTGAATCAAGGTTGACTTGAAACATTAATGGACATTATGGCGGGTGTAAATGAAAATCAGGAGGCCTTTATTACATGCGGGTTATCACAACAGGAGCCATGATAGACTAGTCTCCTCCTCCTGCTCTCTAGTTGACCACAGGCGCTTCAGCCCTACAGTATCACAGCAGTGCCATCTAGTGGCTAGAAGTACTAACAGCAACAACACAAAACAAACACAGTCACTGTGTAAACTTCACAACACAACAATGGGCTGTAGATATGCATCCAAGGATTGCTTTCTGAAAGTTTCTTTAAAGTCCATCTTGTGATCCATGAGATATTTTGCTAACAGACAAACCCTCACAGGTGGAGGAGCTCAAGTAACTGGGAGTTTTGTTCACAAGTGATGGTAGGATGGAGTGCGGCTCGACAGATTTGGGCCTGGGCTGCAGTAATTAGGGCGTTGCTTCGGTTAGTTGCGATGAAGAAAGAGTTAAGTTGAAAGGCAAAGCTCTCAATTTACTGGTCCATCTACGTTCCAACCCTCACCTATGGTCATGAGGTTTGGATCATGACCGAATGAACGAGATCGCGGATACAAGCGGCTGAAATGAGCTTACTTCGTAGGGTGGCTGAGCTCAGCCTAAGAGATAAGGTGAGGAGCTCCGTCATTAGGGGAGAGCTTGGATTAGAGTCGCTGCTTCACATTAAAAGAAGTCAGCTGAGGTGGATCGGGCATCTGATTAGGATGCCTCCCTTTGGAGGTTTTTCGGGGCATGTCCCACTGGAAGGGGACTTCCAGGCAGACCCAGAACTCGCTGTAGGGATTATGTATCCTCTCTGGCCCGGGAACGCCTTGGGATCTCTCAGGAGGAGCTGGAGAGTGTCGATGAGGAAAGGGATGACTGGGTTTCTCTCCTGGATTTGTTGCCTCCGCGACTCGACCACGGATAAGCGGTAAAAGATGGATGGATGAATGGATGGATGGTCAAACACAGACAGACAATTACATTATCATCCACCTTTCATGGCAGAGGGCAATAAATCTGAGCAAGTAATGAGTCTGGATGCGTACCTTTCCCATCTTTATCATCCCTCCAGTGTTAGAGGGAAGATAAAGGTGGGATTATTAGATGTTTTTTTTTCTATTACTCATGCACAATCAATATTGTCTTTTTAAAGGAAGATTTCTGAGCCATTTATGTAAAGCTGGAGAATAAATTATCGCATCAGGGCCACTCAATAATTTGTTGGACCCACATATCAGTTCTGCTATATGTAACTTGGCTTATTATATGTTTTATTTATCATAATCTTCTTATTTCATGTGTTACAACATTATGGTACAACTAACAGAAATGTCATATTTCTATGTTATTCATCATTTGGTTGAAAACTGTTTACTGAGTTTATGCAAATTAAAAAGCACCATTTCTCTGCCTCTGCCTTCTGTTACAGACATATTTCCACCAAGTTTTATTTAGAAAGCCTAGAAGGTCATCAGACATGTAAAATAATTATGTTTCTTCAGTCATTTCTAATAAAAAAAAACTGTGAACCATGTGAATTATTGACTTGTTATGGGAATGTGCTGAAATTGGATGTGTGATAAAAGGAAGCCTAATAAAATCTCTAATTCTTAATAGCTTTATGATGATTAATCATCAACAACAACCCTGACAGTCTCAAAAATACACATGTTGGCAACAGTGCTGGAGAGTAACCATTAACTGAGGTGATATCACAAAGTACAGCGTGTTTTTGCTCACTGTTTCAGTTTTACTTTACTTTTTACTCTATACCTATCTGTTATTAATAGCCACAAATAATGAAAACAATTCAAGTGTTCTTCAGTTAGACGAATCTGACCAAACTGAACTGCTTTAGGTATATTTATGTAAATACCCATAGATTTTACCTAAATAAATGTCTGAATGCTTCTTACACATTTTCCATTTTTAAAATCCATGATTTTTGAGCCATGTTTAACATGAAAATATAAATTAATGTACCATACTGTTTATTAACATATTAATAGACATCTACCTTTGACTGCAAACTATTCCTTATTATTATTATTATTATTTAACTGTCACTGTGTAGTTTTGTAGTTGGTTGTAGTTATGTTAGCAAATATCTCATCTCACCGTAAATGCTAATCTGACAAAATAATTTAGGTTTTTATTTAAATCTTCATACCCGCACCTTAATATGCTTGTCTGCTAAAAGGTTAAAGTTGTTTTATTTCCATTCAAGCATTAAAAACAAGACAGAAGAGGAATCTTACAACAAATAACTTTCTACTACTGAAACATGTAACTGAAGCAGCAGCAGCACCACCTCGTGGAGTACAGCTGGAACTACATTTTCAGATTTTAAAGGTGAAATGAAGTGTTTTGAAGCAAACATAAATCTAAAGAAAGTCAAAAAATATGCATGTTTTCTCTCATTTATAACAATTTACACTAATATAAAGTTATTAATAAAAGATTGAAAACACTAAGAAGTGTGACGTATCAATAGCCAAACTGGAACACCAACAGGGCTGATAATGTGAGGGCCCTGCGATGGACTTGTGACCTGTCCAGGGTGTCCCCCGCCTCTCGCACAGTGACTGCTGGGGATAGGCACCAGCTCCTCGCGACCCGGAATGGAGAAGCAAATGGATGGATGATAATGTGGGGCTGAAACGGTTCAGTTTGTTGTAATTAATTGTGTAACCCGACCCAAACTCCAGCAGCTGAGTCATTCTTCAGCTTCCCAAAGGACAAGAAAGTCTGATGGATGTGGTTAGTTTAGCTCCAAAGTCTGGAGACTGACTGCACAGTTAACATTTTGAAGAAGACCACCTGAAAAACAAATTTTCAATAGAAGAACCACCTCCTCCTGCTGTCGGACCGGCACCAGCCGCCTCTAGCTGTCCAGATGAGGAACTCCTTGAAGACTTTGTGACATTGTTTTAAAGCTGGGGGGGTCCCTTTTGTGAAATGTGGGGCTCAAGTTCCCGACAGTATCACTCCAGACCAAAATAAAACTTGCTTCTTCTTCTGCTTCCATTCTCCCTGACAGTCACCTCGTCAGTGCCCTACAGCGGTCTGCCTCAGCTTCTATGTCACCAACCAAGGAGGTAACTCGGCACACACAATCACCCCACTTTGGGATTTGGACACAAAAACTCTAAAAACAAGCCATTAACGTTTTAAATTGAAGAAATGAACCACTGGAGTGTTTTATGATAGTGTTTAACAAAGAGAAAAACATGGAAACTCATTATTTTTGATGTTTTATTTCATTTCCCCTTTAAATCTGGCCTGATTAGAGGTGCTAAAAGTAGCGTTGGTAATGTTTGATATGTCTGACTATATGACACTGACTCACCCTCAGGCAGCTGCTCCAGCAGATTCTTCTCAGCAGATAGCAGCTGCAGGGCGGGGGCCCACGTCAGGCATCTCGCTCTGCTCCCAGTTCCCGGGCGATGTCTGCGATATCGATCTCCAGGGTTCCTCTCCACGCAGAGAGACAGATATGTGATGCTGTTGTTCCCCAGCCACATACTCCTGAGCTTCTGACGGGGCTGGCAGAGCGATACGGAGCCGAGGAGGTTATGGGACAAGTCCAGCTCCGTGACAGAGTCCTGGGTGAGTCGCGGCACTGAGGTCAGGCCGGACGAGGAGCAGTTCAGCAGCGGGGCTCTTCGACAGACGCAGGGCTGAGGGCAGGGGGGCGAGGGAGAGGAGCAACGGAGGAACGAGACGAGAAGCAGCCCAGAGGCCAGCAGGGACATCTGGGAGGCTGCCATCGCCACCGGTCCTTAAAACACGCGAAACCAAAACATCACAAAAGAGACGGATCTCAGCAGGCACTTCAATCAACTTAAACACAGCTTCAACCATTCCTCATACAACAGATCCTCACCTGTGTGTACGTCGTTCACCAAACTGTCAGGAAATCTTGTGACTCTCCTCACACCCAAATGTTACACTCCAGCATGGTCCGATCAAAGTCTGAAGTGGATTTTGCTGCTCAAAGCTTAACAACCACCAGCCCAAGGATGGCATTCTGATCCATTCAATCATTTACACTTCGAGTTAATGTCTTACTGTCATCGTTTTCCTCTTGATATATGACCGATAAGTGATCCTGCAAAGTTTATGGCGAAGAGAACCATGCCCCGGGCCGCACATTCTATTAGACAATAAGAGCAGCGTGATGAGTGGCTGTTAACTTTTATGGGTTTTAAATGACCATGTAAACACATGAGACGTACACCGAAGCAACGATAAGAAGTTTCACATAGCAACAATTTTCTTTATTGAAGAAGGACAAAAAAAAAACAAACAACAAGCCTCTTGATGAATTTTCAAACGACAGGTTGTCATGTACAGCTCTCTGACAAAAAAACAAAACAAAAAAAAAACCTCCTGTCAAACTTCTACAAACATTTTTTTAGCCGTTGAACAGGTAAGACAATCCAAAGCAAAGTAAAAGTCAAGTCGTTTATATTATATTGCACAAAATTCAAACCACTCGTTACAAGCTTCAGCCTACTGAGCTCAGTTACTGAGCATTCTCAACACTTACTTTTTTAGAGATGTGCATTTACTCTCACAAATAGAATATATACGTATAAATTAAATCCTGCCTCATCCCTTCAAATCCATTGGCACGTGCAGCTGCAGAAAAAGCCTCACTCTGGTTAACGGGATGAACTAAAATGAGATCTGCATTGAACGGGGTGTCCCAAATTCTGTGCATTTACAAGTCTTATATAATACTATCATTATCCTGTAGTGTCTTACATAAGTCACTTAATGGAGTGGAGAAAATCTACAGCTGCCAGGAGAATTTCATGGGAAAATAAAATCTTCTACAAAGCCTCGATAAAGGCTGCGTATTAGTGACGCTCGACATAAGGCAAAGAATAAATACTGCAGCTTCTAATTGCTGCCAACAGGTGTATTATTCTTCAGCTTAAAGGTAATGTCCATTGAGATAATACTTGATCAAGTACAACTTCAATCTTTGGCCAAATGGCAATAATGTGCAACACAACCTATGTTTGGCAAACTGTTTACATGCATTAATCAACTGTGGTGTGATCAGCAAGTGGAGGCAATAATCTAAACTCAGTCCAGAATACAAGTGGTTCGTTGGATGTCTGTGTTGACGGACTGCAGGGGGAGGTAACAGAGGAGCTAGTGAGCTTTTCTGCATGGGTTGTCTGACGTCTGACAGCCCATGTTGGTAAATTTCACCAGCACGCGGAACAGAGTCCCGTCCTCGCACATGCAGAGCTTGTACCTCTCCAGGCCGTCCTTGATAAACAAGTCCCCCGCAGAGTTCGGGATGCGTGTGGCGTTGAACATGACCGAGCCGTTGAGAATGATGCTGTTTTCCTGCAGAGAGAAAAGCTCACCAGTCGTCCGTTTTCCCCCAGCTCTTGCTTTAACGGGACTATTCACGCAACGTTACACGCCCCAAACCTGGGGAAACGAGTGCCCACCCTCTTTCAATTTCAGTCTCTCACGTTGTTGTGGAAGAATTTTGGCCCACTCGTCTTTACAACATTGCTTTGGTTCGTTGATGTTTGCAGACGTTTGTTTCTGCTCAGCTCTCTGAAGGTCCCACCACAGCATTTCAGACAGGTTGAGGTCTGGACTTTCAAAGGATCATTACAGGTTCCTAAATCGTGCACCACTGTGAGGTTTTTTTTTGAACACGCCACCACTGTACATTCATTATGGGTAAACATTTCTATTTTGCTCTCATCTGTCTGAAGGACGTTGTCTCAGAAGTCTTGTGCTTCATTCAGATGAAACTTCACAAACATGTCGTGCTGCCATGTTGTTTTTAGGAAGAAGAGGTTTTCTTCTGCATCTCTTTCAAACAACTCGTACTTGTTCAGTATTTTTCTAATTGTCCTTCATGAACTTTAACCTTTAACCTGCTAACTGAGGCCTGTAGAGGCTGACTTGGAGCTTTTTTTGTGATTTCTCTTACCATTCTGACCTTGGGGTGCTACTGCTGAGTTTTCAACTCCTGCCTTTACAGAAAAAAAACACACGAACCTAACTGGTTTTTCAAGTGTAGAAATACGTACAAGCCCACAAGACCACACAAACATGGTAAAAATGTTCCAAAATGACATGGAAAACATGGGCAGAATGCGTTAATTTCACAGGTTTTTACATGTGAAGTTCATGTGGTTTTTCTGTAAGGATGGAAAGATTGACAGCTGTCCTAAATGTTTTCCACTTGTGAATATTTTTTCCACTGTATAATAAGGAACTCCATGCAGTTTGGAAATGACCTTTAACCCCACCCAGACTGATGGCCAGCAACAGTTGTTCCTCCTTGACGTTGTGTAAACACACACCTGTTTGCTCCAGAGCAGCAAACTGTTAAAACTCCTGCTTTTACAGAGGTGATCACACTGATGATGATCAGTTCATCAATATATTTGATCAGCAGCTCCTGGCTGATACTGAACCTCTTAAGTCCTGTGAAAGCAGCAAGGATGGACCTAATTTTTCACGCACTTCTTTTTCCTTTGTTTTTTGTTGAATAAATACAGACATGGTGGAATCTGTCATGTGTCTTTGTACACTTGCAGAATCATTTTAGAACCTGCTAAAGACCAAATCATTTTTATAATGTTCTGCTACATCTGCTACCCAACAATTGAAAGAGGGTGGACTTTCTTTTTCCCACGACTTTAGGACACAATGCTGCGATTCATACTTACAGCCTTGAGCTCGATATCTCCGCCCATTTTGAACTCTACAGTCCGGCCCATGATGTTCACTCCCTCGTTGCCACGAATAATTGCCTTTCCGTCTCCCTTGATGTTCAGGTCTGATGCTGCACTACTGGTGATCTAAAATAAAATAAAATAAATCACATTGAATGCAACATAATGAAATGCCAGTAAGTGTGTTTTTTTTTATAACCAAGTGCATAAGCTTTTCTTTAGCTAAGAAAATTAAGAGCATTTGACTGTAAGACAGCGTTGCAACTGAGTTCCTGTCAAAGTTAAACCTTTCTTCTCTTTACACTGATGACACTCGGTGTGCTATTGGTGACTTTTTAATGCTTTATTGATTCGTTAGTTTTCCCTTTACCATTATGGATTGTGAAATAGCAGCTCCACTTGCCCAGATTGTAAAACACACACAATAAGTGAATCACTTTGCTCATCAATCAGATACTAGCATTACACACACCCTTTCAGTAGAAGCCTTTTTAACACTGAGGACTTTGACTCCTTTTGGCAGGTGGAACTCGTGGTTTTCAAAGTCCGTACTGAAGAACGTGGCCTGTGTCCGAGGGTCCGTGAAGGATATGCCGACATCACTGACGACCGAGGTCTTGTCCTTCTCCACGCTCAGCTTTGTAGTCCCTTGCTGGAACACTACCTGTTAACGACACAAACACGGGAGGGTAGCTGTAAATGTGTCCACACGGTGTGGCATTTCTCTCAAAAAGGTGGAGCGCACGCTTTCATCCTTACCGCATTGTTGTTCCCGACAATGACCAGGTCCTGGTCTTTCCGGCCTCCGACTGTGCTCTTGTGCAGCGGGTGAACGATCCCCATGTCTGCTTTCTGCTTGAAGCGCAGCAGGCCGCTCTCGTGGAACTCCATGCTGTCGCAGCCATTCGGGCCGATGCGGATCACCGTCCATATTACCAGCGTGATCTGAGGAGCGACAGAGCTGTGGCAGACTTTAAAACATTTCGAATCACTTTCTTTAAAAAAAAAACAACTGTTTTTATAAGAATGTGCAAGCAGAGAAAGACAATTCTAATCATGCTGGCGGCGCTCACGATGAGGTTAATCAGGGCAAGGAGGAAGAGCAGAATGATAATGCAAACAGCCATGTTTCCCTTGCGCCCTCTGAGGCCTGTTTTATGAAGACGCTCCTCTTCGATGGGCACATAGCCTGCTTTGAAGTTACTGTTGTGTTCCTTGTTGATGCTGCGTCTTTCTATGGCCTTCTCCCTCATGGACTTCTTCAACGGCCCATTGGAGCTTTCCTGGAAGGCAAAACAACCTCTGAGGCATAACACTAAAACACACGTGAATGACAGCAGAAAGAACCACAGAAAGTAGCTCTTCATCCTGACCATACATGTCAAACAAGCTTTCCTAATATATCTAATTTTAATTTTAATAACCAAAACATTGGCTGGTTACAACTGCTGTCTTATATAGCTCACAAATAAAAGGTGGGGTACTTTTTCCATGCTTTCCTAATTGATTTTGGTACAAAATTGTTTTCTCTTATTCAAGATTTTTCATATTTATTTACTAAACAAACCTAAAAGTGCTCTCTGTCTCTGAATGGATCTGTTAAACTGATTCGAGACAGCCTGTCTGCAGCCATTACTAAAAATAAACTGCTCTCATTCTCCTAACAAAATGCACTTTTAACTTGTTCTATTTATATTCAAGAAGGCGCTTCTTTGTCACACCAGGTTTGTTGGAAATAACACGTTAAATTTCTCTAATAACGACGCAGAGGCCATTTTATTTATTAGGCTACCCTGGTATTTGCATCGAGCACAAAAACAAAACACGCCACGTTTAAAGAAAACACTGTAATGTAATGTATAATGTCGCTTATAAACGGAGAAGATAAAGTGTTGCTTCTTTTTAGCAGGAGATAAGAAAAAGACGCAGCGAAAAGCAAGAATTAGCAACAAATACAGAACATAACGGACCTGCTCGGACGCCATGTTGACCCTCCCTCCTCGGAGTGCAGGGGACGAGGAGCGTACCACTGCTCACCGAGGAGGGGGGCAAAACTCCACCTTTGTTGCTGTAAGTACAACCGTGTTTAAAATATTATCAAGATATTTACACAAAGCTGAATCTAACACGATGTGACGTACAGTGGGTTTCAAATGTATACTCAATAACAGTGTACATAGTGTATTTTGTCGAGGGTGAAGGATGGTTCGTTCCAGCCGTATATTATTGTACCAATGACAGAAAGGAGACCAAAATAGAAAAACACGTCCATTCATATTTTCCATAGGAAAGTGAGAAACCTCAGTTTGAATCGTGGGTGATTTTTTTTGTTTTACAACAACTATTATTATTATCATTATTATTATTATTATTATTATTATTATTATTATTATTATTATTATTATTATTATTATTATTATTATTAGTAGTAGTAGTAGTAGTAGTAGTAGTAGTAGTAAAGTATCTATCTATCTATCTATCTATCTATCTATCTATCTATCTATCTATCTATCTATCTATCTATCTATCTGTCTATCTATCTATCTATCTATCTATCTGTCTGTCTGTCTGTCTGTCTGTCTGTCTGTCTGTCTGTCTGTCTGTCTGTCTGTCTGTCTGTCTGTCATTTTGAAATAAAGGCCTGTCTCTAATAAAAGAAGTTTAAATAAATAAAAGACAATAGGCTGCAGCTTAGTGTTTAATTATCTATCAGTGGATTACTTGTTTTACATTATTATTATTATTATTATTATTATTATTATTATTATTATTATACTGAGGTTTTGTGTCTCAAACGAGTTTTATATGTAAAACCTGCAGACCTCTGGCCCAGTTAAAGTCTAAACTGGTGACTATTATACAGATTTATTAATCTATTTATTAAACATATATACTGAGTACAAGAGGTGGAAGCGTTCACCTAACCATACCTTCACTATGAGCTTTTAAAAATAGTCCATTCCTTTCTGCAGTTTGTGCTGTGTGTTTGTGGTTTGTGTACATGTCAGTCCATCCTGTTCGGCTCTGAAGATGATGATAATCGGATTAAATCCAGCGCAGCGCACAGCAGGCAGGAGCAGCAGCTCCTGCGGGACTCTGCGGGGGCTCGGTATCGTTCGGCAGGATGAGATTACTGGTCTGTAGTCTGGATTACAGGAAATCAGAGCCTGGACCGAGGCGGCGCTTGCGTCTGTCGTAGGTGCAGGGGGTGGAGGAGCTACCAGGACAGCACAAGGACAGGACCCACCCCCGTGGCTGCTGCCTGCACCCTGGGGTGACTCAAACCCGGAAAGATTCGTTCTCATTCGGACGGACATGGCCGACTCTTTACGGAGGCTGACCAACGCGTCCGCGTTCAGCGTGCTGCAGGACAAGCTGGAGAGCTGGCACGGAGACTACCATGTAAGCTCATCAATAAATCATGATCGACCTAAATCTGAACCACTCCACCGGGTTCAGTCACATTCTGGTGTTTAGAACTTCATCTAACTGAGATATTATCGCCCCCTTCCTTCTCCTAGAAACGCGACATTTGTTTACTCGCTGCTGGCAAACTTTATCCCCATCATAAATTAAACTGCGTCGATTTAAGATTCTGTTTGCTTCTGTTTGCTCGTTTAGGCAAACAAGCGGGATCATTTAGATAGTTAGATAGTTTTTAAACAGCGCAGCAAAGGAATGACTTAAATCACATTGATTTCTCTGTAGAGTTTGGTTGGTTGCTATGGACGCAGACGCAGGTCGCCATGGCAACGAGCAAACTACTCCATGATGCCACTGGATCTTTTTACCTACCTGCCTGTTTACTGATGTGAAGTAATTTTTAGAAGTAGGAAACAACTCAATGAGCGTTTACTAGAACGTAAAAGAATTTCAGTTTTTTAGAAAAAAAAATAAACAAAAACAATCAGGAAGTGTGACTTTAAAAAAGTACAGCAAAATAACAAGTGTAAGGCCACACAATGTTGCCTGGTGTAATCTCTTCACAGATAGATTATGGCTGTTTATGTGATGGATGAGCAGCTGCTTCAAATCTGAAATGACAACACAGTACAGGCTGAAGGGATGGATGTGAATAAAGTCATTCTGACTCTGATTATGATTTTATTGTAAGAAAAAGCAAAAGCTTGGTTGGACTTTTGCATCTTAATCAGTGAATGACAAACACACAAACAAGCAAACATACCTGAAGGCAACTCCAGATTTAACCAAGTGAGCTTCAAAGTTCCTGGCCTTTAATTTAATGTTAGACCTTTATACTGTAAAGCACAGTTGAGTGTTTTTTTTAAACTAAACTGAACAAACTGGACACTGTGGGGTTTCTTTTTCGCCACCTGACGCTGGGACGGAAGGAGATGAAACAGGACAAAAGAGAGTGCTAGTGACATTTGTCGATCCTCATATGCTTCAGGACTTCTCAGAACAGAGCCATATTTAAATAAGGCATGGGATTGTGAAACAGAAGCACTGAAAACCACTATGTTCCATGAGTGCGAGAAGCTGTTGTTTACTTTACAAATTCATTTTAAATGCAGCAGATGATGGGTGAGCATTCAACTGCATTGACAACTGGACCAATTACATCACTCATAGGTACCTATTGTGCAAAGAAAGCTCCTACTCTGTAAAAGCAGTGATAAGAACTGTGAGTAGTATTAATGTGTATTAAAGGGGTTTAAGAACTGAATAGGTTAATGCGGACCCAAAACACCTAAACAAGCCTTCTTAGTGTCCTGGTTAGAAGGGGCACCAGATGAAATTCATCGATCAATAACAAACTGATCTGTATCTTATGGGACATCAATAATATATATGTTGCTTCCATTTTTTCACCTTTATTATTTAAGCATCCAGGGATATTTTTATTACAATGCCACAACAAACAATCCAATCTTCCCAGGTGATTACTTGTGACCAGAACCTGAACAGATGTTGTGAGCTGATTGAACTCACCGCTAAGATCCAAGGCCAGCTGTTTGCCATCCTTAACCTCACTGCAGCCGAGGGTGAGCCTCACATTTGGGACTTCTTTTACCGAGCAATTCCTCAGCACCATTTTAATAGCTTTGATTGGGAAATCAGGTGGCCACTATGCAGGAGTTGACACTCTGAAGACGCGCCTGCTCCCGTGGCTCGGAGCCTGTTTCTCCGTGTCAAGGCCCTCGGCCACAGATGACAGCAGCCTGCAGCTCATCCAGGTGCCTCTGTGAACCAGTCATTTAAAAAAAAAACAAAAAAAAAACTGTCAGCCCTGTGTCTGTGTGTGTGGCGTTTCTCATCATTCGCTGCTTCCCTCAGGATTCGGCCGAGAAGGACAAAAGACTCAGGGAGCTCTCCCTCTCCCATGAGAGCGACATGAAGAAGATGGAGGCTCAGCTGTGCTCCACTCGCCTCCAGCTTGAGGCAGCCAGAGCCGAGTGAGTCGAACGTCGTGTCACGGCTCGTGATGGAGTAAAGTCTGGAGAGGTGTAGATTAGATTCACATCCTCATTTGTTTTGACAGATTCATGGATGCTCAGAAGGAGCTGGATGAGACGAGGAGCAAATCAGCGACCGCCCTGCTCGCCACAGAAGATGAACTCTTGCAGCTAAAAGCGGAGTGGGTGATAGATTTAAGGACTATCATATTATGTCTGTTTTCAGGTTTAAAATGAATTAGAGATCTAGCATTTTGTTCCAGAGGTTTCCTTAAAACCTATCTTGTGGTTGATGAGATATTTTGCAAACAGAAAGACACACAGAGACACAGGCAAAACGTTACCGTCCACATTTTTACAAGAGCTTTTCATCTGTAGATGTGAACTTTGTGTTTCAGTTTGCGTGCCACAAACGAACAAGTGGAAATTTATAGGCGGAAGCTGGATGCTCTCGATGAGTACGAGCGGCAGATCCGCTTGTTGAGGGACGAAGTGTCCTGTCTGAACGCAGAGAAGGCCCGGCTGCACGACAGGTGCACCCACACACGTGCAAACAAACGCCACCTGTCTGCATGCAGCTTTACAGAGCTGATGCTTTTGTTTCGCTGTTCAGGTTGGTGCGAAGCCGCTCTCCGAGCCCTTTGCCCCAGCTCAACCGCTCCCCCAGCCCCCGGAGGAGCGAGTCGCCCACCAGGGCCCATCTCACTCGCTCCTCGCGCCACGCACGCCTCGTCTCACGCTTCAGCGACCTGTACGCCGTGGAGCGTCTGGAGGCTCAGAGCATCCTTCGACGCTACATTGCTGACTTGGAGATGGTCCAGAAAATCATCTACATTGCTGTTGTGGTATGACTGCATTAATCATAGCCATGTCTGTGGGGGCAAAAAACCCCCCAGTAAAATCCAAAAAACACAAGAACAACAAAAGAAAAACATGACATCTAAAACCAGAAGTTGTTGAGTTTTGTCTGCTGTCGTGTCTTTGTGTGTTTTCCCTGTTTTAGGAGTCCTTCCAAACAGCCAAGCTGGCCTACCGTCAGTTCAAGCTGCGAGTGAGAAAGACGCTGTCCACGTCCCACTTCGGCCCAGAGAGTCTCGAGGACGCTGCTGTGGACTACATCGTCAGAAACCTGGACCTTTATGATGTTCAAACCAGTGTCAATGTGAGACCAAAGACATCCCTTGTGTGACCTGTGCATCATTTCAAAATGAGAAAGTTTGTGAAGAAATGTTGAAAGGTGTCCGACATCCCAACACACAGCATAAGCCCAGTGATCATGTGGGACTTCCTTTTGTAACCAGAGAATCTGCATTTCCTGTGAAAATGCACTGTGAGCTCCGAGTGACTGCTGAAATTGGGTGAAGAAGCTGAAGTTGAGTTGTTAAAGCTGAAAGAAGCAGAACATTAGCTCAAAGCTAAAAGGAACAAAATCACCTAAAAGCAGGAAGAAGCAAAATGTTAGATAAAAGTAGCAGAATGCTAACTAAAAGCTAAAAGTAGCATAAGAAGACAAAAGTAGAGCAAGTATGCTAAAGCAGCTCTGATACAGTGTAGGTCAAAGAACATTTGTGAAAAAAAAATTAGAAGCCTTATAGCTGTGAGAGACACACTGGGTGTTAGACAAAAGTGTTGACATTTTAAACAATGAACTGCATAAGAAAATTCAAGTCTGTGGGGAAAAAAGAAGAGCTTGTTTAACAGGATTTTGGGAGGTATAGAGAGCTTGAATGTTAGTGTGACATTGTCACCCTAAGTTAAACATTCTGTGGTAAAATGTTCAAAAATAAAAGTAAGAAAAAAGTAAATCTTTAAAGTAAAAGATATCTTTAAAGTAAAAACCTTTAAAGATATCAAAACACCAGCTCAGTCATATAAAGTCCAACTTTCTGTGACCCGATTAAACTCTAAATAACATCTTTATTGTGAAGTAGGCCTGGGCTATAGGGCCAAAAGAAAAGCTGGATTTTCTTATTCGTTTTACCAAAAGCTAATTGTGTGTTGGTGGAAAAAACTTTGCTTTAGTTGTTTTTTTTGCAGATTTCCTTTACGTCATATGAAGTACTGCTACTAAAAGTCACAGCACACTATTCTCTGTTCAGCCACATGCGTTGCTGTAGTTTTTGTAGGGTTTTCCAAACCTGCAAGAGGAGTTGAAAATCAAAAAATCATGTTGGAATCGAAAGAGCAATGACCACATTGTGAAGAAGTTGAAGCACCCTTAACAAGTTTTTACTGTTTTCTGTCTCTTACTGTGGATTTTCCTTTTTCGTAGGATGTGATCAATGCTATGAACGTGAACCCTCGGATCTCCTTCCCTCCAGAAGTGGACTATGCTCTCATCGGTACCCTGATCAGAGAGAGCTGCAGGGTGGCCTTTGCCATGCAGACGCTGGAGCCACCTCTTGACTTGGCCTTCGCAAGTGATGGGGAACTGTACAATGACAGCAAGTCAGTCCCATTCCAATATCTGCTCCTAAAACAGTGGAAAGAAACATACCATAGACGCAGCTTGTTGCAGAGCATCATGCATCATTCTGCAGCACCTCAGTGAATGTGCAATGTCTCTCTACCAGCAGATGTCCTCCTTGACTCTCAAATGACAGCTCTGCCTCTCCGACAGGTACCTCCGCAGCTATGACTCCGAGTTCACCGCTCCTCTGGTGATGTACCACGTGTGGCCAGCCTTGACGGAGGGAAACGCTGTGATTGTGAAGGGCGAGGCTGTGACCAGGAGAGGCGCTCCGGTAAGGGCTTTGTAATCCTCAGAACGAATGCAGATACAGGATGCTGTGTGACAGACTCATCAGTGATGTGTGTGTGTGTGTGTGTTGCAGTGGAGAAGGAGCAGGAGCAGGAGTGCCAGCCCCACACGCTCTCGCTCCCTCAGCCCAACTCGCGGTCTTGTAAGTCCACAAACGCCAACGATTACGGCAACACTTTGGAGTTTCAGTGACAAAAATGTTCACGTGTCTCTCATTGCTATTATTCTTCCCAATTACTAACATGCATGCTCATACATACATGGCCTTTAAGGGTATGTAAGATCCCAGTTTTGTTTGTTTGTGTGAGCTAGAGCCTGTTGAAAAGCAGCTGATTTAGTTCTGTCTTTTTTTTTTCTTTTCTTTTCTTTTTTCAGCGATTTAGCAGCAAAAGAAGCCTGTCTCCTGAGCGTCTCAGAGCGAGCCACCTGTAAGCCTTGGCCTCCAGGCAAATCGGCAACAATGTCCCGCCTGTGCTTTCAACAAATAAAGAAATGATTATTATTTGTTTTCTTCATACAACCCAAAGATTGTTCAGAGTTGACATTATTGCTGAGGAGTATTCCAGGACATTTAGGACAGAGAAAAACAGCCTGGCAGCTACTAAATGAACAAATGCTTCCATTTACTGGATTTACTTAAGGATTGAGTTAAGTTTATTAGATACTAACAGTGTTTTTTTTTAGTGATAAGACAGAAACTTCAAGCATTTTATACAGGGGAGACAATTAAAATTACATTCCTGTTGTCACCGGGAGTCTGCAGCTGCAGACAGGTGACATAAAATATGGTGCTAACCTCACATCTTCAAATGTTTCGGTATCTGATACTGAGAATATTTGTATTCTTAAAGGTGCTTTGATGCTGTTTTACTCATTTGTCTTGTCTAAAATGTTACGGGTGCTGTTGTTTATATCCAAGATATTCCAGAACAGCCTTAACTCACTTATATGTGTTTTAGTTGAAGAGATTTTTTAAAAATTGTGTGCAGGAAAATATTAACTTGTTCATTTGCAGTAATGTTTAGCTGTCTGTTAACTTCTTCTCATTTAGGATGTCAACACTGGCTTCAAATTAATAGAAAAATAAAATCCCTTTGGCTTGAAAGGTAAAAATTATCTTTTTGAAATTTGTTTAAATAATAAATAAACTTGAACATTTCTTCATTTCCACATTGATTTCTTGTGTGAAATATTACTTTGCAGCCTTGCCTTTTTAAAGAAATAAATCTCAAATCACTGAAACTTTGGGTAGCAATGCATAATACAACCCAGTCTCTACAACATGGTGCCTATAAGGAATATGCCTGGTACCTATGGGGCACTTACACAGTACCTAGGTATGTATGCTATAAGTACCCTGTCGTAGCAGGGTATTTACCCTGTAGGTACCAGACTGTATTATTTATTACCACTGAACAAATTTAAAAAGGTTGTTTTACTGTACCTCTACTGGTGAAAGGCTTACCCACCAGTCAGAACTGATCACACTCTGCAACAAATCCCACCAAAACATTTCAGGCATAAATATTTGAGCTTCACTGAAAACTTTTCTTGTTCCACCCTTAACAATAGTCTCAAAAAAATTCCCAAAAGTTACATTTCCTGACAGTTTTTCCTGCTTCACTGGTGTTTTTTAAAAAAAAAACACACACCAGAGGACACTGCTACTTCATTATTAAAATGAGCAAAATCAGAACGACTCAACTTTGTCCTTATTTGAGAGTTTTATTTTAATTTCTACTGTAATTCCATTGTAAAAAAAAAAATTAAATAAATAGTACTATGCGGCTGAATCTGTGTGAGAGCAACATGTTTGCACTTGACTAAACTTCTTGAGGGGATCCCAGCAGCAGTCCCCAGGCCTGGGTTGTTTTATGCGTTCATGTCTTATCTGTTGTTTCTGTACACACAGCTTCCCCACCGGAGAGCCTAATTAGACTTTCAGCTTGGAGCTAATATCTGAGACGTCTGCATGAACTCTCAGTCCCTTTAAAGTTGAACTCTGACAGCTGACAGCTCATCCTCTGTTCTGCTCAACTGTTTACTTGTTCATTTTATTGTACCAATAACTAGTTTTTGATAAATAATAATAATAATACAAACCTCTGAATCAGAACCTCTGTAAATGGATGGAAATCATCCCTGAAGGAATGCACGTTGCCTGCTGCTTTGCATGGCAAAATCTCTATCTCTTGCGAGCTGTTTGTGCTCAGACTATATGTTAGGGATGACTCTTAGCTACTACCAAACAATAACTTAGCACAATATGTGTAAAACTGACTGAGATTAGCCATTCTTGTGTTTGCTAAGGCTTATTAGCTGTGGTGCATTGAATTGGGATGACTCCAGAATTTAATCAGTTGTAGATGTGCCTCTGATGATTACTTCCTGAGAGTTTCATTAAAACAACAACAACAGCTGAATGAGATATTTTGCTAACAGACAGACAAATGAACACAAACACAGACACAGCCCACTGCCTGCCTTTCACATCAGAGGGAGACACATTCTTAGTTGTCTCGTCTTTCAGCTCTATTAAGAGAGTTTGAAGAACACCCATGCTGGTCATGGAAAACTTCCACGCCGCCTTCTCCTCACATCCCCACACAATGAGGGTCTTGTCAGATCTGCAGCAGTTCAGGGAGGTCCAGGCTCCTGGGACCCAGAGCAGGTTCTGCTGCTATGATAACACTGCAGACGGTCTCGGTCGTCCTCCTGTGTGGCTGTGGGGGTTGTTTACTCAGGTGGGACCTGGCTGAGCCTGGTTGGAGAGCGACCGCAGACTATAGCTGGATGCAGATGTGCGAAGGTTTTGCTCTTAGAACATTTTAGAAAGACTTTAAATCTCCTCTTCACACATAAACCCAAACGGGAGCTCGTTCTTACCATACCGAGGTTGAGTTAAAGTCTGTAGTTTGGCGGCAGAGGCCTAAATCAGAGCTGCCGGAGCGCATGATGCTTCCTCTGGCTCTTTTTAAATCTGCTGTGCGCTGGCAGGAGCTCTGGAGCTGGAGCGTGATGAGTGTCCACCCTGCTCCCACAGCCAGACCTGCAGGGGAAGATCAGCAGGGCTGTAGATCATCATCGTGCACGATGACATTATAACGGGCAACCAGAAAAGACGTGCGTAAATCAAAAGCAGTGTTAATGCAGACAGAGAGTAGAAGGAACGAGAACATTTCTGGAAGAAATGTTGAAGGGAGCCGGGATGCAGCTATTTCCCCTAAATCTAATAAAAACAGTGTGTTGAAAAAATGGATGAACTCATTGAATGTAATGTAAAACAATCTTAAACCATAAGTGGCAGAAGTGTTTTATATAGGAGATATAACAAGTCAAAAAAACTTCACTTCCAGTTCTGAAAACAAAACTCTGAGCCCAGACTTTAGCCGAGGGAAAGTGTTTATGTTGGGTGTGTGTGTGTGTGTGTGTGTGTGTGTGAATTTATATGACCCTAAACGCCCATAAGAATTTCCTAATGCTAAATATTTGCAGTGTATCCCACACTAGCAGTGTATGTTGCTTATTTGAATTCGGACATTAAAAAATATGCTGTATATTGCTCACTTTTGTGAGTTTTAAGCAGTTGTAAAACTTTGCACATAGATATACGCTAGCATAACAATGCTGGTTTATATAACAAATTTACTGTATTCAGTAATAAAATGTTATCAGAATTTAAACGTGTCTTTATTATCTCCCCCCCCCCCCCCCAATAATTATTTACATATGAATTTGGACATGCATGCCCTGTGGCATCCATCAGGGGGGGCTGCAGCACCATCTGCACCCATACTTTTGTTTTTACGGTCTTGGCTCAGACACAGTGGGAGCCTTGGCTGAGTTTGGATGTGTACACTTTGCGGACATTTGAGAGAAAACCCACAAGTCCTGCGGCGGTGAGCGGCACACTGGGTGAAAGAAGACAGACGCGCCTATGTTTGGATGCCCAAACTGCAGAAGTTTGTGAAAGCTCAAAGCAGCTCAAAGGTTAAAGTGCGTGCCAGCGTCATCAGCTCGAACATTTGGAAGTGAAAAATCAAAACTCATAAAAGTTAAACTGTGATTGTCTAAAAATCATGGGAGATTTCAAAGCACCTGCTCAGTCCAACGTTTTGTGACCCGTTTAAATGTCCCTACTGTGAAGTATGGCTGAGATACAGAGCTGGGTTTACTCACCCATTTTACCAAAATCTTATCGTGTATGGAGAAACTTTTGCAGTTTTTTGTGACTTTCACCAGTTATGTGCAAGGTACTGCTACCAAAAGTCACAGCACACTGCTCCCAATCCAGCTGCATGGGTTGATGTATTTTTGTGTATTTCTTTCTGAAGCTGCAGGAGAAGGGAATCAAAAATTGTGACGAAAACAGAAAAACAAAAGGGCAAATAATAAGGGTGTATTGGCACGCTTAATGAAGGAAACCAAGGATGTGTCATGTTTAAATAGAAGGGTCAGTGAGGCGCTGCAGGTCGGTGAGGTCTCTGCATCTTCAAGTGTCCCAGAAAGGTTCTAAAACACATCTGGAGTGGACCAGGAGGATGGTTTTGCTGAGGAGGACTGCGAGATTTACGACAGGAAGAACAAAAGCAGTGGTTAGCTGTGAGTTCACCACACGGACAACCGAACCCCACCCTGCGATTTTTTTCCTAATTTCCAGCCATTCTGCGACACCCAAGGGCGTTTTCCTTGGCACTGGGTGGTGAGTGAGGTCACTGGCGATGGCTGTGCTGCTGCAGGCATCAGCCTAAAGAAGGCTGAAGAATAAACAGGCGGGACTGGTGATGTGCCAGCAAACTCACACACCGACTGACCAAAACCACCTCCTGGGCCTCTGTGGAATAATACTTCCTTCCTCTCGCTATGACGGCTATCCAATCAGATTTTAAAACATGACTTAAAGTTTGACATCGCTTTTCCCCAAAGCAGAAATGTGTCCAATCTCCTTTCCAACCCGTCATTCTTTTGTACATCTGGGCCGTCACGAGCAAATATCTGAAAGTCAGATGATTTTTTTAAACTGAATCTGACACCTGCGACTGATGTAGTTGAAGCTTCCCGTTACACCAGTGTGTGACACTAAAGCAGAGCGAGGCGGTCTGGTTCTGGATTTTAACACACCATCAAAGCTCCAAAGAGTGCCGTGACCTTTTCTTTGAAGGAGATCTACTTACACTTCAGACAGCTTTCTTTAAAAACAAAACAAAACAAAAAAACCTTCATTTCGGTTAACTTCGTGTACTCCTGATGCGCCCTTTGGATGCTGCTACCCTCCATATAAAAGCAATCTGGATGCTGTGATGAATGTGACCTGCAGCCAGAGACGAGCGCTGCTGGATGCAGGCGTGAGTTTCTGAGGTTACGGCTCCCCTGGGGCCTTTTCACACCCCAGAGTTTGACGCTCTCACAGAAACATGTGGTCAGGCCTGATGCTTGACCGGACTTCATGGTGAACACTTTCTAAACAGGGACGGAGAAAGCAAATGTCAGCAAGAAAAAAAAGAGAGAATTAAAGAACGGATGCTTCAGAACATGGAAACATTCCTTTTACAAGTTCTCTGGTCCTGATCAAACATGACAGAAGGTTTTTATTTATTTATTTTTCTGGTTCTTGTTGAAACTGTTTGTGAGGCAAAAGCCAGGAGAAATGAAAAGTGTTTTTTGCAGAGTAAATCTGAGGCGGTTTGAAGTCAGACAAGACAGAGCAGCTGGAAAAATGGAAACAGTTCTCACATAAAAAATACAGCTGCTTCGAATCCAAGGTTTCAAGCTTCACTTGGCACCATGTGTTGTAAAAATGTGTATTTAGCTGTGAGCACTAGATGGCAGCTTAGCACCATAATTTATCCAAAGGATGCCATACACGGTGGGGAAAACAATGATAATATGCATTACAGCAAAAGAATACTGTCATCTTTTCAAGCAAAATATAAGCATAAAAATATCTATAATACCTCTAAACTATTGTTTGTTTTATTGACAGTGTTAATTCTTTTATAAAAGCAGCTGAAAACCAGCTTGTTTAGACAGTTAAATGTTTATTTCACTGTATGTTACACATTAATGCATTCTTTCTAGTAGTGTTTAATTTTTTTTTAATTTTGTGACTTTTAATTAGTGGAAATGGTTGCCGTTTAAACAACCTTTCCTAAAACAATAGGTTTTGTTGAATACTGTAGGTAATTTTTTAAATTTTAATTTTGAGCCTTAATGGGGTCTGAAGAGCAGACAAACCTAAACGTGTATGAAGTAGAAGCAGAGTAAAATAGAACTACTGAAGTTATTACTGTGTGTTATTACAAGCTTTGAGCTGAGGGCCGTATTGGCTGCATTGTTGAGCACTAAATTATGAAGATTTCAGGTCTGTCCTGACTCGATCATTTCAACTCATCAAGAGTGCCGGCCCAAAATATGAGCTGCATATCAAAATAATCAGACAGATCTTCAAACTTAACCTTAAAAACAAAAAAAGTCTGACTGTGCTGCTTCAAAAGATGTGATTTGGGTTCTTATTGTACGGCTCAATCAGACTGTAAATGGTTTTAATGAGGGTTGTCTGGTCAGAACAAAAAAGCCTTTAAAGGAAAATTTTAAAGTGGGGTTCCATGAAAATGTCATGAACGATAAACATCTTACCTGTTGTAGATAGGGCTTTGTACCGAATTTAAGACTCCCCAATCCCCACAACTGTGTGAATGCTGTTTTATAAACCTTTACACTGCTGTCAGTTTTTCATTGAACAAGAATTTTGTGATTAATAGCAATCACAAATAGCGGCATGATGATATTTCTGCTGAAATAACGGTGGAATTTAAAAGTGATGACTCAACAAAGGGTTAAACAACGGGGTCTGCATGAACCACTATGACACTTTGAAAATTGGAGCTGTTTTTGGATGACATAAATTGCCTTGGAAGTGATTTCGTTTTCAAATTATTTGTGCGCTAATATGGTCTAAGCCAGGGGTGGCCAATCCTGGTCCTCGAGGGCCACTATCCTGCATGTTTTACTTGTTTCTCTGCTCCAACACACCTGATTTAAATCAATGGGTAATTAACAGGCTTCTGCAGAACAAGAAGAGGTAATGTAACCATCGGATCAGGTGTGTTGGAGCAGAGAAACAAGGAAAACATGCAGGATAGTGGCCCTCAAGGACCAGGATTGGCCACCCCTGGTCTAAGCAAACCCACCTCCGAAGTGAATGTTACCTTCATGAAATGACTTCAGTCCACAGGTTTTCGTAGTGCAAACGTTGTCAATTTACACGCTGTCAATTTTGCATTACAAAGCCATTCTTGCTAAGGTGTTATATTCCTGCTGGACGAGCCGCTGTTTGTGACTCTGGAATTAGAAAACCCCCATAGTGGAAAACTGATGGAGGTGTAAAACATTTATAAAACAGCATTTGTTCGAAACTTCTGAGGCTAGAGAAGTTTAAAGCAGTCCAGTCAGAATTAAACTCTGTTTCTCCAAACTGAGGTCGATTAAAGAGCTGTGTGTAACTTTTCCACTTAAAACTCTCGGAAACATCCCTTTAAGAGTTGCTGTTGAACAGGGTGAGGTAAATCTGCTCACAGCACAGAGGCCAATAAGTGGAGCAGGAGATACTTTATGTTTCTGGAGGATGAGAGGAACGATAGGAGGTGGAATAAATTATTCATCTGCCTGAAAGAGAAGAACGTTTACAGCCTGGTTGAAGACCAAAAAAAAATGTTTAATGTTTAACTTTAATCGCAGAGTATTACTCAGACCTTGTCTGGGAGAAAACTGGATCAAGGTAGAGCAGAGACACGTTTGTCAGTGCATGACTAAGAATGTGGACGAGGACATCACCTGCTGCTCAGTGAAAGCTTACATAAACGCCCCAGATAGGACGGCACCGAGTCCAACAGATGGTTCAAACACCAGATTGAAAATGTGCTTCCCGTTTTACTCAGCGCGTTTACATGTCGATATTCACGGCCTTCCTCAGGATAAACTCAGTCTGTTTGGGAAGTTTTTTTTTTTTTTCAAAACGAGAATGGATAAAATAAATGTTTACTGTGAGCAGCTTGTGCTTGTTTTACCGAGCCGTTGTTTGAACACTCAGCAGAGAGGAGCCCAGATGGACTTTCTGGAACTCCTCACCTCTTTGCGGACGAATTCCTCTATTTTTAGAAGCCTCCTCTAACAAACGCTGGGGTTATTTTCGGTCTTCTCTGATGCAGCTTCACCAATAATAGCTCCGAGTGATGAATCAGGGATCAGGCTCTGTGGTTATATTTGGTCAAACAGCATGAAAATAGGTTTTCGCTTGTCTCTCTTACGCTTCTTGAACTGTAGTGTGGACATGGCATTGTTTTCACTTTTAAGAATGACATGCACACATAAAAAAGACATATCTGCATAAAATGCACACATTCAGTTTAGGAAAAGAGAAATAAAAAGGAGGAAACAACAGTTTTAAAGAAAGAGAGCTTCTGCTTCCTTTAAAAAGCTGAAATTAAATGTTTAAAAAGCAACTTTGGCTTTAAAGCTTAAACTCAAAGTCCTTTAATTCGACCTTAAACCGGTAACAAGTGCCAGTGTCTCTTGGCTTCAGCTGTTGGAGACTAGTTGGAGACACAAAATTGTGAGAAAAACACACAAATTTTCACTTGGAGTCACAAAAAAATGATCATAAACTGCAACAATCATGTGACATTGTGAATGATGAGCAAATTATTTCTGTCGCAACTGAGTCACAAAGCATCTTCATTATGTTTCAGTCTGACTGCATTTTTTTTTTTTTTTGGCTCCAACCAGTGACGAACTACAACTGGGTGGAAGCCTTCTATGCGCTGAACAAGTCTTGGTGGTTTCAGAGGTCACCAAGCCCTTCTAAAGCTGTCTCTCATTTCTATCACCTTCTGACACAGAAACAAATCCGAGCAGGGTTCCAGGACTAGGAGAAAAATCTAACCCCCTCAGATCAGGAGTAGGCAACCCTGGTCCTGGAGAGCCACTATCCTGCATGTTTTCCTTGTTTCCCTGCTCCAACACACCTGATTCAGCAGTTAAATGACCTCTTCTTGTTCTGCAGAAGCCTGTTAATCACCCTTTGATTCAAATCAGGTGCGTTGGAGCAGAGGAACAAGTAAAACATGCAGGATGGTGGCTCTCTAGGACCAGGGTTGCTTACCCCTGCTTCAGATGTTCAAAACTCCTGAGAATGAGGCCGTGCAACTCACACAAGGAAACTTCGAAGCCCCACGGACTCCCTGGGAAACGCACTTCGTAGTATATTATCAGCCGTTACAGACATATTAGTAAAAATGACAATCTTGGAAATGATGTTCAGCCTCATCCAGGCTCCCAGCGTTGTAATCAAATGATCTCACACACCCACACGTTCATAAATCCAGTTTCTGGGAAGATGCTGAGGATTTCTCCCACCGTGCTGAGAAGCAGGACACTGATTTTTTTGTTTGAGTGTGTGTCCTTCAGCGTACGGCTCCCTGTGGGAGGTGAAGTGTTTCTGAGAAGCACTTCAGATGTTTTCATGGAAACTGATCGAGAGGTTGGTGTCCTGTCTGGGACCACCCGAGGGTTTGCTCTGTAAGGCTTTTTTTTTTAAATTCTTGCAACAAATTAGGGGAAAAGACAAACACCCTCAGTGACTTCTCTGGCTGCATCTCACAGTGTACCAGAATAATCCGGTGGTCTGACCTCAAAAAAGGCACAGCTGCAGAGGAGAGATTAACAAAGTCATGGCAGTTTTATTCGCTCCCAAGCCACCACATCACGTACTTTTAAAACAACAGCAAAAAACAGAACAGGGGCCATGTTACTAACAGAGTTTATAGGTGTGATGCTGATCATAATGACTGAATTTACTGGATCTTCAAAGGTAATCGCAAATAATCACAATTATTAAAGTCTGAATATTTTTAAGACCTGATTTAGTAACAAGAGATATCGAAGCCATACCAGATGTCAAAATATGTGATTTTTATTTTTTATTTATTTGAACTTTTATGCTTCTAACACAATTTTTACATCATCAATTGGTTGTTTGGGGGTTAATGCGACTCAAACTCATCAGGGTCTTTGTAAAAAATGTGTTAGAAAACAGTAAATATTCCTCACCTTTAACTAAATTTGCAGATCAGTTACAGAAATTCTCCTGTTAGGCTTCAGAAGACCTCGGCGCAGATCATTCCCGTATAATCTCAGCCCCAGCTTTAGCGTTAACATGCTCCACAGCTCAGTTTTCTCCCCTCCAAGCGACTCTCCTCCTCCGCCATCACAGCTTCTAGTCGCCGTTTCTTTTCAGAAGAAGAAAGAAGAACTCTGTTTACATCCAGGGATTATTTTACTGACTCAGTATCCGTCGCACGCCGAGACTGTCTGAAGTGAACGCGTCGATGTTCGAATGTAAACAAACGACTCGTAAATGTTGGCAACAAAACATGACTCTGCTGATTTGACTCATTTATTACAAACTATACTGTGGACTTTTTGTAGAAAATAATGTCCATTTAGGGGTTAGGATACACATGTAAAAAAGTCAAACCAAAAACATTGAAAAATCTTGTATTTTGACAACTTTTATGGTTTTAAGGCATTAATGTAATTAATGGAAAGCATATAAACATTTAACTGTTTTTTTTTGTTGTTGTTGTTTTAAATAGCACATTTTACTTCTTTGTGCGTTAAACTTCTTGCATTTCCTGCAGCAGCCCAGGAAGCTTTTTTCAGCTGCTCTCTTTAGGGGTCACTGGAGTGGATAATCTGCCTCACCTTGCTCTGATGGCATCCTCTTTCTTCATTTTTATTATTTCCATTCGGCCATTCTAGTTTCCTACTGTAAATCCATTTAGTCTATTTTAAAATAAATCACAAGCCTAACCAAGTAGTTCTGAACCTGGATAAACCCGTGTCTGTGTGCTTGTTGGCCTGTCTGTTAGCAAAATATATCATGAACCACTTGATAGATTTTAATGAAACTCTCAAAAAGTAATCATGGGAGGTTCACCTACAATTGGTTAACTTTTGGAGTCAACCTGATTCAAGATGGCTGCCACAGCTAATTGCCCTTATCAAACAGAAATGGCTGTAACTCTATGAATTTTACAGATATTGAGCTAAAGTTTGGTGTTTTAGTAGCTGAGAATCATCCCCAACACATGATCTGAGCACTCACTGACTGAAGATCTTTGAAACTTTAGCATGCAAAGCGGGCAAGATGCTTTCTGTCAAGGAGTTCTAGTTTCATTTGGTCAAGGATTTACATTTTTGACACTATGACTTTTAAAACTGCATTTCTTCTTGAATAAAATATTATTTTCTTGCAATACCGGGGTGGAAATATGTTCTGACAGACATTATATATAAATAATCTCACAAATCATTACGCAGCTAAAACTGATCATGAAGGATGCTTTTGGCTCCATGTGAACATGTCTGTCCATACGTTATAAAATGACAGGCTTGGATATCTGCAAACACAATCTGAAATGCCAAACAAAAGTTCATCTAACTTTTCTGTTAATCTGACAGAAAACAAGAAATCTTTTCCTGATGGCAGTGAGGGGCGTGCAGCTGATGTGGAGCATAAATGATGCATTTGATTGCTGTAATCAAGTTTAATTAAAATCCTTTCGTGAATCACCGGTGCCCCTTAATTCTCTGCAAAGAAGCGATGACGCAAAACGCAGCACAAAAGATCAACGATTCAGGTTCTGCTAAATGCTAAAATGGATTCTGATAAGCCTCACTTGGACTCGCAGTGACTGTAAGAGAAGTCTGCTGTTGTAAATAAACAAAACTTTTTAGGCAATCAAAAAATGAATAAAAGGAAACTATTAAAAAAAGAAAACCCTGAGAAAACAAAACGTTCTGCAAAGGCAGGAACTCCTGGAAACCATTAACTTACAAAAACAAGAACTGAAACATAATTTCAGCTGTCAGAAACTAATGTGAAACATGCACTCACACAATGAGCAGGCAGAAACAAGCGAGGGGAAACCAATCAGAACGCACACACTGAGGGAAGTAATCACAAACCAGAAACTGAGACGTGATGTACTAAAAACAAAAACAACTAAAATAAATTAAAAAAAGGGGGGGGGGGGGGGGGGCACTGGTTTAGACACTGGAAATCAAACAAATCAAAAAAAACAAACAAATCCAGAACATGACAATGATTAAGAAATGAAGCATAAAAACAACAACAACAGACTGGAAATGAAGACAAGACATCAGGCTGGCACTAATTAAAGTCGACCACAAGCATCAAAACATTTGTTATGACTTTAAAACGTCCGCCTGTTCAGTTCTTCTTAAACAACCTTGCATTTAAATATGACATGCTCTCGTAAATAAACATAGAAATGAACTGAGAAAACAAGACTGGAGCTAAAACTCTACGAGAAGAGCGGCAGGTTTCTATGATTTTTTTTTTTTTAAAGAAACACAGATATTTGCTGGGCTCCATATGATGGAGCAGCTGTTGTCTCGCAGCAAGGAGGTCGCATTTTTGACTCCCAGGGGTCCCTCTGAGTGAGGTTTACTTTTGTTTGTCCTGGTACCACAGCTTCCTCCCTCAGTTCACTCGTTTCTAACATGCATGTTAGGTTACTTGGTGACTCTGAACAGTCTGTAGGTGTGAACATGAATGACTGTGTTGTTCATCTTTGTGTGTCCAGGGTGTAATTACTTAATTACAGCAGTCAAACAAATTGTTTATGCTCCCTCACTACCCTCTGACCCTGGCAGATACACTCACCAGCCTCTGCTGGTAGCAGGTTGGACCTCCTGTAGTTCTTTGTGGCACAGATTCATCAGGGGTTCTGGTTGGCTTAGGTTTCCTGAGCTATCCCTTTAGTTATGCTGCTACAGGCTTAAACTGCTGGAGGACAAACTGACCACACTTCCTTACTCTGCTGCTGTTTTTACTTTACTCTCCATGTTTGTATTTGTACTTATTGCTATTATTAATATGGTTTTCTTCCCATGGTGTAACTCCCCCTGGAATAGTTATTCTGCTGCCTCCACTAAGTTTTTAGTCCCTTTCCATTCACTTTATTTGT
This sequence comes from Kryptolebias marmoratus, assembly GCF_001649575.2. Lineage (NCBI taxonomy): Eukaryota > Metazoa > Chordata > Actinopteri > Cyprinodontiformes > Rivulidae > Kryptolebias > Kryptolebias marmoratus. Next base: position 17,930,691 of record NC_051453.1, on the reverse strand, counting down.
TAAAAAACTAAAAATACAACTCAGATAATTTTCTTTCAGATGTTGGCTCTCGTTAATATTGTTCTCATCTTGATGCTCTACGTTCCATTAATTTTTTTTTTTTAGCTGTAATTTCATGCCTAAACGAATGCTCATGTAACACGATGATTGCATTGGGCAGTAGGCGGGGCTTAAAGCCCCACATTCCCATTACACAGACTCTGGTTCCAAAATATATCACCGCAGCTTCTGTAATCTGGATCTTGTCGCTTCATTTCCCAGCAACGGAGGAAAACGGGATGTTGCATCGATTCTTTGTCGTCTGCCACACTGATCCTGTACAAACGGATGGCAGGGTTGAAAAAAAAAAAAAAAAAAGTATGCAGTTGCATCTTAAACTGCTGTGTTTGGAGAACAAAAATAAAACCAAAGTACCCAGAAAGTCAATTTATTGTGATTTTATTGAACAGGAGAGTAAAAAAAAAGAAGAAAAAAAAAAAAAAGAGTCAATGTGAGCGTGTTAGACTGTGGTTCATCATGTTCAAACATCGAAGCTTATCGCTAATAAAGTGCACTTGCAATTAACCGCCAAACAGGGACTCCTTACTGTCTCCTGTGTCCCCTCAGAGACTCGTGTCCCAGCTGGAGCAGGACTGAACTTTCCTCGATACATGGTCACAGAACCGAGCATCCCAGAAAGGATAAGTGCATAAGTTAATGGAAGATCAGTGAGTTAAAAGTCGTTCTTTTTACCTTCCTGCCGCCATTTTCCACTCACTTAAACCCCGGTATAACCATCACGTGCCAGATGCGAACGTCTTCCCATTTCTCCAATTGAAAACATGCAGTTGTGCCTGTAGGACAGCACGGCGTCTCTTCACTACCTGCCAGCGTTGAGCTGAAATCCTAAGCCATGAGAGAGTTTTAAGATCTTCGCTTTAAAAAAATATTTTCTCATTTCTACAAGTATCTTTCTACACAATTTATATGTACAACTGTTTTATTGTTTTTTTTTTTGCTGTTCTTTTAACAAAGAAAAAAAAACGTTCAGAGTTAAATCCAGTTTGGCACGTGCTCCTCGCCTTCATGTCAGACAGAAACGAGAGTTTCCCGCTTCACGTTGTGTTCTGCCTCTCCTGCACTCACACACACCAAGCCGAGAAATAAATCCTACTCGCGCCTCTTACTCAGGTTGAGATGCGTATGAAACGGTTACTTCATAAAAGGAATGTCACACACATAAAAACCCATTACTTCACTTTTCTAAAAGAGACGACAAAAGCCTCCCTGTGGGGGAAGCTCTACAGTACGAACGATATCGTTTTAACGAGGATCTGTAACCGTCGGGGTTCCGGTGTGGGCACGTCGGAAACAAACCAGGAGAGAAGTCGTGAGCTGCCCCGTTGTGTGCAGCTGCAAAAACAGATATGCGTCTTAGTGTTCGGTGAAGAAGTGGATCATCTTTGATGCCACGGAGCGTCAGTCAAAACAGGCATTGTGTTAATCTTTTCTACCTCTCTTCAAAATGTGCACTTTAAGTTGTATTCATTGTCCCGTTACTGTCCATCGCATTGGAAGCTTAGCAGACATTTTCTTCATTTTATTTGTTTTTAACCAGGCTTAAGATAATAGCAATAAATAAACTCAGCTCAATAAATAGTTTTTCATCTGAATTGAAATGTGAGGACTGATCTGAGTGAAAATCTAATCGTAGTGTTTCAGCTGGATAGGGTGAAAAGTTTGTAGATTAGGTAGTGTCTAACTTGGGACATTAGTCAGTGACTAATGTCAGGATATTGCTTGAAAGCCTTTTGAAGTGCGTGACATTTCTCTGCACGTTTGCCTCCAACGTCATTTGTGTCTCCTGCATCCTTTAGGGACGTAAAGGACGAGCGGACAGTGCTGGGGGGGGGGGGGG
>NC_051453.1:17916698-17928735 GCF_001649575.2 Kryptolebias marmoratus | reverse complement strand
GGGGGGGGGGGGGGGGGTAATTAGCCCTAATGAAAGAAACATGACCGGATGACACGTTAGGGAAGTAGACCTTACAGAGATATAAATGTACAGATCCTCAGATTATCAAGTTCCTGGCGGAGAATCACATTTAGTGTCTCCCAGCAGCAACACAAAGCTTCGTCACTCCTCTGTTTTCTCGTTTAAGTCATGCTGTCGAGCCTTTTTTGCTTTTTGTTTTAAAGTGCAGTCTAGATGCAGGTGACTAAAAGAGAAGAGTCGTATCACAGAGAGAGAGAGAGAGAGAGAGAGTAAAACGCAGAGGATGAGATCAGGACCGAGGATTGGCACGTTCGTCAGAGAGGATGAGGATGAAATGATGAATCTTCTATTTTTGTCACTGGTCTAGCACCGGAGTCACTCCCTGGACTGGTAGAAGAGAATGTATCCCGACTCAGAGTTCTTGGAAATGTCCGAGGTAAGACCGTAGAACTCCTCGATGGCCTGGGCGTCGATTTTCTGCACAGTGAGATTTAAAGACGAGATTTAGCGACAGCACCAACACTGCAGGGCGGGTACGAACGGTGACCGCTTTAACCCGAGTGACGCACCTCCACGATGTCGTCGTCGAACAGCAGCCAGAAGCCGTGACTCTTCACGATGGTGATGTAATGACCTCTGTTCGGGCCGCTGAGGAAAAACAAAAAACAAGAGAAACGATGATTGGCTTCTGTAAACTCCCACATTGTGAAAAACACTTCCTGTTGCACCTTTAGTCAGAGAAGCAAACATAATCTGCACGAACGCTGAAATTCAGTTTTATCACACTTACAGGGATATTATCACTAAGTATAACTAACTTTAAACATTTTGAACCTGAAGTAACTAACACATCACTGACAGCGCTGACACCTCGGTTTTCTACCTTTTCTAACAACCTGTCATGTTTAGTTCCTAATGAATTCATCAAAACATCACATTTTAATTTACGACTCACCGTTAAGTTAAGGACTCGCTGTTTGAACATTACGTTCACCAGCTGCTGGTTTAATAGTTAGAAAAGACAAACGTGATAGCCATAGCCATATCAAGTAAAGTTAAGTAAAGCTTGTATATTTTCTATCTCGATTCTGCCTTTCAGCTAAACAGTTCAACGAATGTAGATAAATGTAAATTTGGGGAACCAGCTGCTGGATTTTGGGCCTTTTTTGGAGGGGTTGGTTATCAATAAACTGTACCTTCCACAGTGAACCACCACTGCCACCAGATCATACATGCGATCCAAGTTGACTGCGTCCCCAGAGGTATTAAAAAGACGAAGCTCTAGAGGGAAAACCACCCGATAGGACAGTTTGGTGTAGCGGTGCAGCTGCTCCATGTACTTAAACCTCTTCAGGTGGAGCGCCAGGATCATGGGAAGCTTCTTCACACGCATCCTGCGGAGTAACACACTTACTTAGAGATTCTGTTTTTTGTTTTTACACCATCACACCGAGATGGGGGGAAGTTTGTGTTTTACTGACCGTTTCTGTGCTTCTTGCTTGCTGCAGCATGTTTCACAGTAGTATTTGTATTCACTGCACAAAGTCTCTGTGTTACTGAAGTCCCTGGAGGAGAGAGAGAGAGAGAGAGAGAGAACGCCACGGGAGGCTCGATTAGTCAGAGTTTCTTAGACTAATGGGAATCTGTTACTTAATGTATAATAAACTACCTGAGACAGTGTGTTATTGATGTGTTCTGCTCCACATCCACGGAAAGATCCAGGAAATCCTCGTCTTTGCTGCTTACCTGCAGGAGAGCAGTGAAAACTTCAACGCCATTTTTTCTTTTGTCCGAGTCAGTGACCCCGCTGCCGTTGTGACATGACGGCCGCTCGCCCACGCCTACACGCGCATGTAAACTGTCTTTGAAATGCTGATTTAACGCGGGACCTTTTGTCTTGACACGGAGCGGAGCAGCTTGTTGGACCGTTTACAGGGGTTGTTCAGGCAACCCGTCATTCTGCCCACCCTCAGAACTGTGTCAACAAAGCCCGTGTTGGCCTGGACGTATTCACTTGTCCTACTTTCACTTTTTTCTTTTGTTTTTTTAAAGCTTTTCAATTCAGAAGAGATCTCTCTTTCAGAAACTGGTAAAATCTCTGACTAACACCTGTCCAGGCCACTAAAACGCACACACAAAACGCCCCTGAAGCAGTCCAACGCCACGCACCGTTTCACAATTGAGGCAGCGCGTCTCGTTGGTCAGTGTGCCTTGGAAGATGTCGTGAACCCACGTGGGCTCTGCCTTGTTCTCCATCTCGGCATCGGCGGTGACGGCGGTGCCGTTGTTCTTCAGCCGCCCGTTCTGCTTTTCCTGCTTCTTCTCCTCCTGCAGGATATCGGCCACCGTGTTCAGCAGGTAGTTGAGGAATTCGTGGGCATCCTGTTGCATGTAGTTGTCGAAAAGATCTGGAGGGAAATACGGAGGGGAGACGATTCTAAGAGCGATGTCCAGATACATTCAGTCTGACCTCGACATTGAACAGACCAACACACTGGATGCTCTGTTGAACTGAAGCACTTTTTGTTACATTCCTATGTAAATTTGTCAATATTCGTTAAACTTACAATATTTTGCTGCTGAACTATGAGAATTGTATTAACCCACCAAACAATTTGACACTTTTCAGGTTAAAACAGTAGTTATATCGTAAAAAAGTATGTGCTGCACTGTTCACAAACACTAATAAGGGCCTAATGTTTCTATTACGTTTGAGGCTACTACAGAGGGTTCTGCGTTGTTGGGGAACCCCTTCATCAGCTGTCTGCTGGTTCGATCCTGCTTCCTTCACCTGTCGAAGAGTCCTTGGACGAGACTGCATGTAGTCCCAGACGCTGCGATCGGGTGATGGTAACTTGTAGCGTACAAAGCCCTTTGAGCGGTCAGAATGACTGGGGAAGTGCTACAGGGTACAAATACTGCTTATTTCTGAGTGGGGGACAAATGTCTCTGGGGATCGTCTCCCTCAGCATCACGTCACACGTTGCTGTGCTGCAGATTGTCGGGGGTTTCCGATTGCACCCAGAGGTATGTGGCTGCGCACCTGCTGATAATGCACCGTGGAAACTCAAAAAGAGCCACGGCTCTGCCTAAACATTTGCATCTCTTCATTCTGGCGGTTTCAGGCTACATGTCTGCTAATTACTGGCTGCATCAGTTTTAATAAATGTCAACATTAGGACAAGAAAAAGAACAGTAAAGTAGATTGTGTTCAGCAATTTCAATTATTTATAAGTAGGTATGACAATTTTAAGTCAAATATTTACTTAAATGCAGGTAACTTCAATGTTTTTGTCATATACTTTACTTTATTTAAAGTCAAACTATTTTGTTTAATAACAGCTAAGTGAGAATTGTCTGTGTGTTTTATTCTGGTTCAGGTGTGATTATTAATATTACAAACGGCCTGACGACAAAGCTACTATCAGCTCTTCCTGAGTTAGTGTAAGAAACGTGACGGTCCACGTGCCAGTAAATTTAAGTGAGGGGTGAAAACTGAGAAGTGGTGAAGCGAAGGGGTATCCGCCAAAAAAAAAAAAAAAAAAAAAAAGAGGCAGCTGACCAACGCCGGCTCCCAACAGGGATCGCATTGTTCACTCACGTAATGAGCTCCCTCAATATGGACAGTAGAGAGAACAGTCAGGCTTTTCTGTCAGCTCTGCTCCGAACGACCTTACAGGCACCGTGCACCTGCCCTCCACCTCCCAGCACTCGGGCCGCTTTAAAACTAAACTGCTACTGACAAACAACCCCCCTCCCCCCGTTTGGGGACGAAGCATAGATGTTTCGCTTGTTTGCGTTTTTTGCGTAAATATAATTTGATCCGTTCAATTATTAGGGGAAAAGTTTGTGAGCAGGTTCAACTCCTCAGGCGTCTGCCTAAAAGTAACGCAGGTAAGTTGAAGCTGTGCGGTGAAGTTTGTACGTGTTGTAGCGGCCTCGTTCTCTCCGTAGTGACACCTACTGTTTAAAAGGAGAACTGCAGTAACGCTGGTATTAACTGCAAACAAACAATTCAAGAGCATCCATAATTAGTACTTTCAATAAAATATCCTTGCCACTGTAGCCTGGTACTCTTGCACTTCACATTTTTATGTGTTATAACTGTGTTTATATCTGCTGTAACAGTGAGACCAAAATGGTAGATTTAAGGGATTATCGTGAAGTAGCAGCCCACTGAGATACTAGCTTTATGAAACAGCCTTTTGTGAGAGGTGAACTTGTTGCTCATCATAAAAAAGATGATTTTTTTGCAGCTCACTGCTGAGTTATATAAAGAGTGTTACACTCAGTCTCATGTTTGGGTAGTTGTTGTTAATTGTAAGGTGTATAGACCATAGATGCACGTCCCTAGTGTGTACATGTATCATCAGCATCGTCTGATATGAGGGGGTTCCCTCTCACCGTTCTCCTTCCGTAGCCGGGAGATGAACTTCTTGGGTGGGATGACGCCCACTTTCTTCTTCTGCGTGGCAATGGAGTGGAAGAGGTCAGCCAGGCATGTGAGCAGGTTCTCCTTCTTCTTCTGCTGGGCTTTGTAGGCCAGCACGTTCTCCCGGAAAGGCCGGCAGAAGTAGAGAGCCTGCAGCACCGAGTTACAGTAACACGTGTTTCCAAACTGGGGAAGGAGGCGACACACAAAGGCAAACTATTTCAATCGGGAGCTCAAAATATTATTTAGGACTGTTTGTTCATTTTAGTTGGGGAGGGGGGCTTAAGAAATTCCAGTGTGTTCTGTTAAATTTGGCAGCTGAAACGGCCTAACTGCGGCATGTTTACGCCACATTAAAGAAGCGGAACAGCCGTCGAGTCACAAACAGCTCTGTTACATTCAATACCAGCTGTTCAACAAGCAGACATGACTCACCGCCGTCGCCGGGCTCTTTGTTTTGAAAAATGACTCCGGTGTTATTTTGGCAGGGTGTGTTGTTGATGCATAAGAGGATTTCGTGCTACTCACATTGACCAAACCAAAGTAGTGCTCATTGATGGGGAATTGCTCCGGGCCGATGTCTTTCTCCAGAGCGGAGGCATTGGTGCCCTGCGAGAACAAAACACAAGACAGCGTCATCATCTATTTATTTATTTACTTCATGCATATTTAACCCAACTGAATACTGAAATCAATATGCTGTTTTTGATAAATAGTCCAATAAAAGACCTGCTGAAGCACATTAATAAACGCAGAGCATCCAATGATTACTTTCTGAAAGGTTCATTAAAATCCGTCCGGCAGTTCATGAGATGTTTTGCTAATAAACAGACAAATACACACGCAGGCACAAACATTACTGCCTGGCAGCTTTTAGCCAAATCTCAAAGTGTCAGCTTCTGTCAGAATGGCCAAACCCCATTATTTTCAGTGTAGGAATCAGATAGAGTCTAAATAGGCAGAATCATGTCAAAAGTCAGGAGGGCTGAGCTCCCAGTTGCTGAAACGGGAGCATTTATCTCTTTTCAGAGCCTTTTCACTTGTCAGAGCTTGAAGCTTCTTTAACAGAACCGCAGCTTTGTTGAGAGGAAATAGCAGACGTTTAGTTTGGCGGAAGGCTTCGACTTTTAATGGCTGTCATTACTTTCTGCCGAAGCTCACTCTGAATGTGGCTTTGTTCGTTAAACCACCTCCGGTCCGAGGTGCTCCGACACATACACAGGTCTGTGTGCTAGGATCTACTGGTAATCAGAGCAAACTCTGCAAACATGGACCTCAAGGGGGCTTGAAATTGTATCAAAATGTAGACGTGTAGCATGAAACACGAGGCCTCATTTTATACGGAAAGAAACCCATTGTGTCTATTTGCGAAGACCAAAAATTCTGCATTCAGCTTTGCAAACCCACGAAATGGTCTGAGCAGTCACATATCAACGTGTCAGACCGCAAAACAGCAAAAACTGACCGCTCCTCGCTGAATCGACCGCAACGGGCTGTATAATGTCAGGTGTGAACGGGGCCTTTGTTTCTGTCAACGTAAAACACAACCATCTGCTTGTTATGAAGGCAGAGTTACAACAATTCACCAACAAACCCACTGACAGGAGATGAAGGAGACAGTCTGGGTTTTCTGAAGTGGCGTTCTGTGGAGATGTTCTCAGTAGTCAACATCTTACCTGCAGTAGAAACCCCTCACAGCTTTATCACCTTGGTACATCAGGCAGAGAGTTTCATTTTAAAGATGCACTGTGCCCTCTAAACGTAATGTGATGTTTTTCCCCACTCATTCACAATAAATATATTCCATGCATAGGCCAAAAATAAAGAAAATAAAAATCAGTTTAAGAATTATGGCCCACCGCCGAAGGTGAAAATGTGATAACTAAATGAGCTTTAATGAAACTCTCAGATAGTAATCACTGAATATGCATCTACAGCTGATTAACTTTAGGAGTCAGACGGCAACCTTAGCAAACACAGATTCCATAAGATCTTGCAATACCACAAGAAACTGCACATTATGTAGGTTTGACCAAAACAGCTTTGTACCATCCACTGCCATGAAGCGTTTGGGGTTGATTTTATTACACATCTCCCATCACTTTTGTGGTACACCAATTATGCAAGATGTATTAGGTGCATTCTTTGCTAGGTGCAGTCCTGTATTGAAAGTTGCCCATTTTCTTTGCAACCTGGAGGCACTTGATGGAACAAACGCTGCAGGGATCCTGCAGCCTGTGGACATCGGTGTACTGTCTAAATAAAGCAAGAGCCACTGGCATTAACACGGGCATTAAGTCCGTTCTTCCCCACTTTCTCTGGCCCTGAGCACGACGTAAACACAGATTTGTGCTGATTCCTGCTGCGCGCTCCCAGGCTCTCTGCAGCAGAGCCACATTATGCAACCACAACAAGCTGTCAGCGCCCCGCTTCGTTTCTGTCCATCACAGCTGACAGCTGGACAACATGTCCTCCGAGTCCCCTCCTCACCGGGCTGCAACACACCGACGGGGAGGGAGCACTGAGACCTGTTCATGTGGGGTCTACACCACCTCCCCGTACCTCCTGGCTGCAAAGGAGCCGGGTGTTTGACGCAACTCAACCATCACCCACCAGGTTCAACACCGTTCCTGCAGGTTAGCAACAACTGGAGAGTTACTCACCATATTACAAATGGAGGCGATGTTTCTGACAGTCATTTAGTTTACAGTGTCCCCCTTCCCGCCATCTCTACAAAAGAAACAGAGCAAGGCGAACGCTGAGAAGTGAAGTTAATTCGCAGCCGCGGCTGGAGGCCAAGCAGCAACCCCAGGCGGAGGGACACGAAGCACCATACAGCCGGTGTTGTTCCGCTCTGCTCTCACTGCTCCGCCGCCGTCACCCCCCTCACCCTCACACACATGTCGAAAACAGCTCGGCTGGAAACCGCCGGAGTTTGAGGGAGATGGGGGGGAAATGTTGACAGGAGAAGTTACAGGCAGCAGGTTGTTACCAGCGACCAGGAAACAAGCCTGCTTGTGAGAGGAAAAACGCCGTGGTCCCGCCCCTTTTGGAAGAACTCCGGCGGCAATTGGTCCAGATTTATCGGTTTGATTGACAGGAACGCTTGGCCACACACAGACTTGCACGGGGAAGTTTAACTGAGCTGCAACCAATCACCATCAAGTATTCAAAGCAATGCATTTAGGGATATGTAGTTCATAGGAGTATAACTTTGCATTAGTTTATTTTGAAAGTAATTATTTTCTTAATAAATTTTAACTTTGAAGTCGAGATAAATTGATATTTTAAACCCCTCTTTAAATGATCTGAATGAAAATGCTGTAAATTATGTCCAAAATGATGGCAAAAAAATAGTTAATTTCAGCTAAAACTTGTGTTTGATAATTACGTATATCAGTTAAGTCATTCCTACTATTTGGTGACATTTTACCATGGTAACTTTGCATAAAACTTTTTTTTCTTAATTTTATTATTTAATCTGATGAAGGGCTTGTTAGACTACAAGAAAATGATATTGATCAAGCTCAGGATGTCATGCTGTCCTGCTTTTTATCAAATTCTTTGCACTAGACAAAGATCAAATGTCCTCCCTGTTACAGGACATAGTTTTCTATGATTAGTGTTTTGATAAGATAATTTTTCAAAAGTTACGTATTCCAAGAGCTGACCTGTCCCTGATTTCACCTTTTAGGTTACTTTTTTAAAAACAGTATTCATAAACTAAATTATCTTGAAAAAAAGACTTGTTCCTATGAAGTCACAATGTAATTTCAACCCATCCCTTTCAGAATAAAAAGTCATTGAAATGGAATTTTGTTTTATTTTTTATTGATTGATATATGTAATTTATTCACTGTCTGTATTCACAAAATAAAGCAGAATCGTTGTTTTTATTCAATTACTATAAAAAAACATAGGTAACAGGGGGGCAAAGGAGAAACACGAGGGACAAGATGTAACAGGGTGGACATCATATCAGTGAACAGCAAAACATTTAATTTAAACAAGGCAGTATATCTTTTCGAAAACTGTAAATGGTAGATAAATTTATCATAACAATTGCTGTAAACAAGAACTTATGGAGGAAACAAACTTTTCTGTCCCTCTCAAGTCCACCCTGTTATTAATTAAATGTGTAACAGGGTGAACAATTGACTCAGGGACTCAATTCATATTTTATCATTTAAACATTAAAAATGTTTTTTCAGTAATATTTTATCTTTTAATTTTATTCCTTTTCACATCCCCTTGCATGGAAACCACTCTGGATTGACTTTAGTTATTTTTAAATTCTCTTTATTAATAAAAGTGACCAAACTTAAGTCAAATAATCAGTAATACTGCACATCAGAAACAGCTCTATGAAACATGTCAGTGCATTTTTTACAAGAAACATTTTTTATAAAAATGACCAAAAGTTTACATACCAATATCATTTATATAATGAGCTTTTATCCAATCTGTTACTATTTCCACTGTATAAAGCGCTTTAAAATAACCATGCTGGACGTGTTGTGTAGAAGAAGAATTAATGGCGTCATAAAAAAAAGATGTAACAGAAGTTGCAAAACATACAATACAGATGAAATAATTAAAAGAATTATGAAGCGCTCAAAAAAACATAAAACAATTTGAAATAAACTAAAAGCAGACCTTGACGGTATGCATATTGAATTTTGAATGATGCATTTATAGCCGTTTAGGTCGAATCTTAAAAATAACGTTACGGGTGATATCATGCAATATCAACAAAATCTTTCACAACTGGTGAACGCTCTGGATATGTGCCGGTCGTGACTTGTAGCTACTAATGCTCAGAACTTTAGCTCTGTAGTTGTAAAATGATCTGAGTCACAGCCATGTTTGTGTTTTCTAAGCTCCACTGGCTGTGACTCCAACATGCACACCCTGGGTCACGAGATATTTTGCTAACACAACAAACACATCCACACACAGACACAGGCAAAACATTTGCTGGCAGACAATCTAAATCTGCAGGCCCTCCTTCTTATGAGGTGTAATCACTAATTACTCTGCAGGTATTCTGCACTCTGACCACCGATTCTCTGACCGATCAGAAGCGTCCTCTCTAAAAGGCCCCCGCAGGAGTCCAGGGCCCTCAGGACGTCCTCACACAGCTTGTGCTTTCCACAACATTCCTCTGGCACTTATCTTCTTAGCATTTTAAATGCTAACACAAAGGTAGGCAAACAACAAATAATTACAAAGGACAAATGTCAAACGAACAAAAAATAAGATTAAAGAGAGAAAAAAACTGAAATAAGAGAGTTGTCAGTTTGAGCTGCGGGGGCGTCATTGTTGCTCTAGTCATCACGTTGTTATTGAGAAAGTCGCTTATTGACGAACTGTCATGTTTACTTATGAATATGGAGCAATTACATGTGATGGGAGCTTGAGGGCTCTTGACAGGACACATTCTCAGACTTGCTTTCTATTTCAGTCGCTCAGTATTAATAGGACCGAGGGCCACTGTGGGTGCAGATGACCCTTTCATGACTCATATCGCTTCTGCTATCATTTTATGCTGCTCCAAATGAGTTCATTCCTGTGTCTGAGCATAAATAAGTCCGTGAAACTAAAATAGGGGAAACAAAATTCATTTGACAGCCTTTTTTTCCAGTCCAGATGATGAGATAAAAATCTTTATTTTTAGGCCTGAAAGAGGTGGAAAATGTCATTTTCTGTGGCTATTCTGAGATTTTCTCCCTTATATTTGGATGGCGCTGACAAGACTTTGGTTTCCACAACAGATCTTTCTCCCCAACGAGGAGATGAACCTCAGAGGACCTTTGTTGCGTGCCCGGTTTGAGAGCTGAAAAGTGGCCTTTCCTACGCGTACGCCAGCGAAAAGCATCTTGAGCTCAAAATATTTCCAGTAAACCACGCTCTGGCTGCACTGAAAGCACCAGTGACCTTCCTGTGGTTCGACCTCAACGAAAAGAGGCATTTCCGTATGGCCTGGAAAAATAATCCCTCTGATTTGACTGACTAATTCACAGCAGCTTGTTGCATCGTTCTATTAAAGGTTACTTCAGCAAAGACCTGGTTTATTGTCAGCATATCAGAGCTGCTGCGCATTTTGCTCTAGGGACCGACTGTTTCATGAACGGCTGCAAACACAGGATGAGTCAGAGCCCAAATCTTCTTACATATCTTACATGCTGCTCAAAGACTCTGTCTGACACGAGTATGCAGCATGTTCTTTTCATTTCATTTAGCCCATTTGACATCAGTCCAGAAATGTTTCATCCCAAGATAAAAATGGTCAATTCTCGGATCAGTTTTGTGTTGATTTTCAGTTTCTCTGTCGTCACTTTAGGGGTTCAAGCATTTTGTACTGTTCTCCTGGTGTTTGCCACACACTCGCTCTCCTATTTGTAGATAATGTGTTCATCTGATCATGTGATTTTTTAAAAATCTACACTAACTTTAACAGGGGCAAAAAGCGTGGCTATTTCATGGAACGCTACTGCAATCTAAACAGACAAATAAAACAGAAATACACAATTCATAATGCATATTTCAGTATTTTCTTTAATTTTATACAGCTATTTATTATTTTCCAAATAACAAACAAACTTAATTTCTCAATATGGTTTTCTTTTTTTCATTAGACTTTGATTTATTTATTTTTTTGTAATGGACTATTAGCTTCCTGGTTCTTTCTACATTTTAGGAGATGTTGTAATGCGAATAATTATGACTGTGCAACAGGGCTGAAAGAACAGGGTGTTTATGCGAGTTTTGAGTAGAAATATTGAGAATAAATATTTGTTCATTGTAAATTGTTGATTTGAATGTTAAAAACTTTAATAAACAGTGTTAAAAACACATTCTCAGCCAGCTCAGTGGAAGCCAGGTTAAAGGTGGGAATGATATCAGAGGAAATCTTCTAATCTGAGCGTTGCTTCATGTTGATGGTAAAGATAGAAAATGTTTTCAGCGTCACACTTATGGCTGCCCTCGTTGGGCGTGTGTGGTGTGGGCCTGAAGGTTGGGAGATTTCTGGCTAGGCCAGCATTCATTGTGATGCCTGGGTCTGAAGACAGCCTGTTGCATGTTTTTGGACTGTGAGAGGAACCGTAGAGCCCAGGGAAAACCCAGGCTCACAGGGAGAACATGCAAACTCCACACAGAAAGGCCGGGAGGCGAACCTGCGACCTTCTTCCTGTGAGGCAACAGTGCTAATCACTGAACCACCATGGCCTGCTTTTTTATAAATATTTTTTTTTTTATCAATTTATTTTCTTCTGCTTGCTTGTTTGTTGTTCTTCTTTTTTCAAAATGTTATAAGTTTTGAAACTTATAACTTATCTCCCTGGGCTGCCACCTTATCGTGGTGGAGGGGTTTGAGTGTCCCAATGATCCTAGGAGCTATGCTGTCAGGGGCTTCATACCCCTAGTAGGGTCACCCAAGGCAGACAGGTCCTAGGTGAGGGGCACAACTAAGTGCAGCCCAAAGACCCCTTATGACGAGTAAAATTATTGGACACAGTGTTCCCTCGCCTGGACGCGGGTCACCGGGGCCCCACTCTTGAGCCAGGCCTGGAGGTGGGGCAC
>NC_051453.1:17902271-17913489 GCF_001649575.2 Kryptolebias marmoratus | reverse complement strand
GGAGCTGGCCCAAGTGGCTGGGGAGAGGGAAGTCTGGGTCTCCCTGCTTAGGCTGCTACCCCCGCAACCCGACCCCGGATAAGCGGAAGAGAATGGATGGATGGATGGATGGATGGATGGATGGATGGATGGATGGATGGATGGATGGATATAAGTTTAATCTCAAATTGTCTCCCTCGTTTTGTGGATGTGGTAGTGATTGTGTTTGGTCAGATATATTTTAAAGTTGTTTTTTTTTATTTGTCAGTGGTTATGTTTGTCAGGGGCTGTCATTGTCATAGTTTAATCAGGTCTTGTGGGGCTTCACTGGGACTGTTTTTCACTTCTTTTCTTTTCTTTTTTTTTTTTTTTTTGCCCTCTGGCAGGATTTAAAGTTCTTTGTAGTCATGAGCCTTCAGTAACAGTTTAATTTCCTTTTCCGTCTTAGTGGCCGATCTCCATATTTCAGTATAAAGAACATCCTCAGGAGGAGCATCCTCTGGCAAGGGTTCCCATGGTGCTGGTTCTTCCTTAACATAAAGAGGTATTAAATGTGGCAGTCTTAAGGGAACTATTGATTCAGGCCATGGAGATATGGGTTCTGTACAGCTGTCAGATTCTGATTTGTGTTCCGGTTGTGGCATTAAAACTTTCTCTATTGGTTGAAAATCTGAGGTCCACTGATTTTTTCCAAAAGTGCCTAAACAGGAGCCAGTGTCTGTCCACAGTGTAACGTTGTGGTCCATCCCTGCAGTAATGATCTTATTACAAGAAGACTCAAACATAACAGTAACTAACTCAGAGGAACTTGCCTGCCAGGAGTTCAACAGTGGAGGTGACCGCAGAGACACGTTCCAACCTTTAAATGTCTCAAAAGGCCCGTTGTCTGTTTTCAAGCCAAATTCCTGAATATCCCACAGACAGACTCTTCCAGTACTATCACCTGTCAGTAAAATTGTGTCTGTCTCATTAGTTGACATGCATGTAATTGTTGCGCCATCGTTCTCCGATGGCCTAAACTTTCCTATAAACCCTCCCTTCTCTTTCACTGACCAGGCAGAGATGCAGTTGTTCTCTAAGATCAGCAGTGTTGCTGTTTCCTGTGTAACCTCCCTGGACTTGAGAGATAACAATTTAGGACCTAAAGTTGGTCTGCTTTTCTCTTCTGTGGGCTGACGCGGAGAGTTTTCTACTGTCTTCGGCAGCAATTTAGACAATAGTGGCACCATGTAAGTTTTGGGATATTCTCTGTAATTTATGTAATACTCAGCTTCTAAGTCCTTTATATCCCAGGTAAGAACAATGCCCTCACTAGATGCAGTTATCAGTTTTTTGTCATGGATTTCCATGGAGCAAACGTCACTTAATAGGTGACTCTCTAAATATTTTTTCTTAGTCCCCTCATATTTAACTGCTATAATTTTGTTGGAGGTTTTTGAAAAAATAAAAATGTATTTTTTGTCACAGACAAGGCCTGAAACATCCATTATGTTAAGGTCATAAACATTAACCACCTTGCCACTGTTAACATTCCATATTTTGACTTTTCCGTCTTGAGCTGCTATGACAAGTCTGCGTTTGCTTGGATCAAAGGACATCAAAATGTTTTTCACAGAATCTTCTGAAGTAATTTTAAAATGCATGTTGGCCGTTCCAGTAAACAAATCCCACGCCGTCACAACTCCATTCTGGCAAACGGAGACAACCTGCTTCAAAATGTCCTGATATATTACACTGCACAGGGGCATATTATGGGATGTTGACGTATTATAAAACAAGTCAGTTGCTCTTCCAAAACATTTGGCTATATCGGTGTTAGCAAGAAGTAACTCCTTGTTATATGTGTTGTAGCATACGGCTGTGACTGGGGGCGTTTTCATGTTCTCAGGAAAAAAGCTTTGATTAAAGTCAAAGGTCACATCAGACCAGATACGGATGTTTTTATCAGCAGAGATGCTCACAAAAACTTTGTCTAAAGAATTGTATAGGATGTGAGTGATGGAGGCTTTATGTCCAAATAATTTGCTTTTCATATTGTTGGGAGACAAAATAACTATTAAACCTTTGGTATCACCGACCATCAGATATTTGGAAATGGGAGAGAATTCAGCACAGGTGATGAACGTGTCCTTTCCACTGGTCTTATATACGTGTTTAGACACTTGGAGCTTTCGAGTCTGGAGCTCATAGCTGAAATCTCCGTAGATCATGGACTGAGATGTTTTGCCGCAGACTGCAAAGTTATTTGAAGTTGGAACGTATCGTACACAAGAGCACACTTCCTCAAAGATTGTGATCTTTACACAAAAGAAAGTTTTGTCGACAGTCTTCAACAGAGATGAAAAAGATACAGATGAAAAGTCCTCTTTGAACAACTGTGAGTTGAAAAAGCTATTTCTACACGTATAATTAGAGTTCATTATATACAAAAATCTGTTTGCATCTCCTAGAGCAAGGGTGGCTTTTTCCTTATCGGACCAGCAATCCATGGCTGTGATCTCTTCCTCCACCAGGCAGCATTTCAGTTTGACATTCTGATTCCACGCTTCGCAGTCGTAAAACAAAACCTCTTTCTGAGATGTGGAGACGATCAGCTCATTGAGATTTTCCATAAAAACCATGTCGTGAACTTTCATCTTTTTTTGATGATGTAATCTGGGTGCTTTTTCTCCTCTGTCTGCGAGGCAAATTGTGCGTGACTTTTTAAAATCACTCGTTGAGAATCTGAGTTTACCGTCTTTAGAAATATAC
Organism: Kryptolebias marmoratus; assembly: GCF_001649575.2. Lineage (NCBI taxonomy): Eukaryota > Metazoa > Chordata > Actinopteri > Cyprinodontiformes > Rivulidae > Kryptolebias > Kryptolebias marmoratus. The sequence goes on along the minus strand of NC_051453.1, from coordinate 17,910,759 downwards.
ATGTACACGTGACAGTTTTGGTAAGGTCTGAGTTGCTGGGTTAATTTATCTTTCGTATAATCTGACGGGTTAACATCCAATGAGGGGTAGCAAGCTATTTTTACAATTGATTTTTGGGAATTAACAGGAATTAATTCAGATGGTATGCGAAAAAATGGGTTCAGGCAATCTTCCTTAAATCTGGTTCCATCTTGGTCAGCGAGAAAGGAAAAAAGTTCTTTCTTGTCCACAGATCCGTCACAGTTTAAGTCAATTTTTATGTGGAGCGCAAGGATGGAATCTTTGCTAAGTGAACTGTCTATTCGATGTAAAAACTGGGTAAATTCATCGACATCCAGCCCTCCGCTTTGGTCAACATCCACTTCATCAAATAACTTAATAAGTTTACCTACTTGCTCCGAATTGAAAGTGACCTGAGTGTTGCTGGAATCCTCAGAGACATTTTCTATGGCTGAATGAGAGTCCTCTTCAGCAAAGTTGGGCAGTTTCTTAAAAAACCCTGACATCTTTATCGTCTTCTGAAATTAAATATCACAGTTGAAAAAGTTGCACAATGCGAAAATCACAAATCAAATCTTTAAGTCACACGAATGTGTTACATCGAACCGTCTTCCGACAAGGTAGTTACCTGCTTTGATCAGTGACATATACTATATATATACTATGATATATACATCATTGCCTTTGATCGTCTTAAAGGGCAGCTCGACGCATGCGCAAAGAGATCACAGTCAGAAAGTGGCTGACGGGACGTGATGACGTTCACGGTAAGGCGTATTGCGTCACTTCCTGTTTTGCCTGCTGCTCGCGGAATCGTTTTATTTACTGAATTTGTCCAACCTTTACAGTTTCTGGCTTCCAGTACACACCCTGGATACTGTTGTCTTCTAGTATTGGCCTTTTCTTGGGACACCTCCTGTCCTTCATCACATCTTGGTGATGATCTGGGATCTGCTAGCGTCTGATGCGGAGAGATGGCATCCATCCCACTTTGGGTGGAGCCGCTCTTCTTTCTGGGACTTCGGCTGATTTTGTTAGTCATCCAAATGATTGACAACCCAGGGTCCAGTCCAGGAAGCAGAGGTGTAACCTGTCTGCTGCGTCTCCTCTGTTACCCAAACCTCCACTGAAACGGTCCCAAAGTAAATCAACCAAAAATCTTATGAGAATAAACAGTTACTTCACCAAAACAACCAAATCAAATCATTAAATGTGGATTACTGAACAGAAGCGCTCTCCTCTAAGTCTCTGTTAGTTAATGATCTGAAAACTGATCAGATTGATTTATTTTATCCTACAGAAACCTGCCTACAACAGGAGGATTTTGTTGGTATAAATGAACCCACTCCTGCTAATTACCTAAACTTTCATGTTCCTTGAACAACAGGTCGAAGTGAAGGAGTAGCTGCTATCTTTCAGTCAGGATTGTTTATTATTGCTAAACAAGTTATTATTTATAATTCTTTTGAGTCTTTGATGCTCAGTCTTTCTCACCAAAATGGAAATCAGAAAAAAAAGACCACCACCATCTGTAACATTATTATTCTCCTCTGTCTTTAAGAGTAATGTAACAGAGAGCAGCAACTTAGGTGATCTTGTTGATAATATTACAACTTCAATGCAAACATCACTTGATAAAAGCTGGCTTCTTGGTTTATTTCAAAATTACGTTCTTTAAAACAGACATCTAGAAAGTTGGAAAGAAACTGGCTCTCCACTAACATGGGAGAATTCTATTTAACCGGGAGATAGCTTGCTAAAATATAAGAAAGCACTTCATGAAGCTAGAACTGTATATTATTCATCTTTAATAAAAGAGAATAAGAACAACCCCAGGTTTCTGTTCAGTCCTGTAGCTACACTAATGAAGAATCCTCTCTCTGTGGTACCATGTATCCCTATAACTCTGAGTAATGATGACTTCATGAGATTCTTTATAAATAAAATAATTTCAGTCAGGGAGAAAAATCACACCATCCTTCCTACTGTTGCCTCTGACTCTCTGTCAGATGAGGCAACTTTACAAGTGTCACTAGAACCTGATTTGTGTTTGGACTGTTTTTGTCCTGTTGAGCTTCCAAATTGTCAAAAATAGTAGCTTCATCCAAACCATCAACATGTCTGCTAGATCCCATCCCAACCAGACTGTTTCAAGAGGTATCTCCCCTAATTAATATCCCCATTTTGGATCAGATTAATTTGTCTCTAATGGCTGGTTATGTACAACAGAGCTTTAAGGTTGCTGCTTTACTTAAGAAACCCAATGTTGATTCAGGAATTCTGGCCAATTATAGACCTATATCTAATCCATTCATCTCAAACATTCTTGAGAAAATAGTTGCAAATCAATTGTGTGAACATCTGGAAAGAAATAATCTGTTTGAGAAGTTTCAGGCAGGGTTTAGAGCTCATCATAGCACAGAAACAGCACTGGTGAAAGTTACCAATGGTATCCTCATGGCCTCAGACAGTGGACTTGTGTCTATACTTGTCCTGTTAGATCTCAGTGCTGCATTTGATACAATTGATCACAATATTCGACTACAGAGGCTTGAACATGATATTGGGATTACAGGAACAGCTCTGAAATGATTTAAATCATATTTATTCGATAGATTCCAGTTTTTTAATGTTTACAGTGAATCTTCTTCATACACCAAAGTTTATTATAGAGTTCCTCAGGGTTCAGTGCTTGGACCTATACTCTTTACTTTATATATGCTTCCATGATGTATAGTAATGTAAAACTAATGAACAGATTTGGATGAAATCTTCAAGAAATGTTGTGGTTGTCACAAAAAAAACAATAGATAAAATTTTGAGTTGATCCAGGTTATGATCCAGATTGCATTTTTTTTTAGTCCCACTGTGGCCTTGTTAGAGGTTTGTGCTCTCTGATGACTTCTACTTGTTTTTATAACTGTTGAATAACAAACTGAATAAAAGGACTTCAAAAATACTTCCTGAAACCAAGTATTTACCCACTAAGTAATCTTTTTTACAACCTTGAATTTAATTAGTTTTATATTTTGATTATAAGTAACAGACTTACATATTATACTCAAGATTTATTAAATTGATTGGGGCCATATATATATATATATATATATATATATATATATAAACATTTTCAGTTTATATATATATAAACTGAAAAGTGGTCTGTGTAGTGTGTATATATACAAACCATACAACACAATTGCTCTCACCACTGTCTCGTAAACCTTTCCTTTGACCTTTGCTGTCACCCTTTTGTCAGAAATCACTCCTGAAACTTTTCTCCATCCACTCCATCCTGCCTGGACTCTCTTCTCTTTACCACACTCCTCATTTTCCTGGACAGTTGAGCCTAAGTCCTTGATGTCCTTCACCTTTGTGACCTCACTGCTTCACCACCTTTAGATTATAAAAATAAATTTTTTCAGTTTAGTTTTTACTTTTTTTTTGACATGTTTGAGGGTCAGCTGGAGAGCATCCAATCAATTAAGGCCCTTGGGTCTGCATTTTTCAAAGTGTGAGCATCAAGGAAACACAATAATGTTACATTACATTTTGTTCCTCTCCATTGAGATGAATGGCCCGGTCACTCCAGGGAAAAAGTTTTCTAAACCCGTTATTTCTGTTTAAACAATGGACCAGAAACAACTGAGCATGTTTAGTACTTTATCAAAATATTAAAAGCCGGAGGAATGATGAGTGGAACGACTCATATTTTTGCATAAAAAATTCTTCTAAGGTTATAAAAGAACTAACGATTCTTATTTTGAAACAGAGTTCTGCAGAAATAAAAAAAAGTTTCCATTTATTAACAACAGAGCACATTACGTAACCTAAACACAAATGTTGTTCTTCAAATCAGAATCCTCAACACATGCAAGAACCTGTACAGCTAATATTACCTGCACTGCACTTTTACACTAAGTAAACTGTGTGTGTGTGTGTGTGTGTGTGTGTGTGTGATACTAAGCAGACAGGAAGATAAACAATAAGAACTTGGCTTCAGAAGAGAGAACACTAAAGTCGAGAAGGTGGAGTGAATTAGTGGCTGAGCACGCCAGCTTTGGCATGTTATTGGATTTTGGTACACACTGTTCCATAAAGTTTCTGGTTTGCATGTACCCCGGCTTGTGTAAACAGCTGAGCGGGGCATGTTGAGTGCTGACACGCTGTGGGAACACAGCAGAATCACTACGGTGGTACCACACAGGCATGCAGTCTGCTTTCTGTCATCAAGGGCTGAACATGTTGAAGTAATATAAAGAAGTCACAACAAATAATCCCAGTCTGATTACCCTCAAAATATTTTTTGTAACACATTAAAAAACCCCTCATATAGACACATTGACAAGCCTAAAACTGTTATGTTGTATAAAATCTTACTGAAACTTGGGCCTTTTCTCTGAAAGAGACAGAGTTTAGGTTCTCAATCAAGACTCAGTGTGAGATTTGAGTCACACTGAACAGAGCGGCAGATAACAAAAATATGAACTCTTTTTTTTTTTTCTTAGTGATTCAGGGTGGTTACACTGTGAAGAACCCACCCAGACGTCTGCCCACCTCTGCGCCATCCTTTTTCTCTGTTGATGGAGACAGTGAAGAGAGCAGGAGAGCAGAGGGGAAAACCAGAAATCTACGACAAAATGCAAAAAACTGATATTCATCTTGAAACTGCTTAGACTACACAAGTTATATTGTAACTTAAATGCAAAATTTAAGACGCATTGTTTCTACTAAACAGTAAAATTACCTGATGGATAATTTAGACATTTTGAGAAAAGTTGTTTTTGGTGTAAAGATTATGAAAAACAATAATATATTCCCATATTTAGATGGCTCTTTAAACAACCTCAGTTTGGAGAAGCAGAGTTTAATTTTGACTTGATTGATGAGCCAATGGCTAGTCTGAATGCAGCCAAGACCAAAGCAGATTACTAATTCAAAACAGCTCCTGTCTGAGAAGAAATTATAACGGATTATGAGAGCTCTAGTTTATAAGCCTTTGAATCACTGTCAGATTTGCATTACATGGTTAGATACACAGAAATAATTCATGTTTATTTGTCTGCTTAGTCATAAAATCTACCATTTGTACCTGCTGATAATTTCTCTTTATTCTAAGTGCTGTATAAGTGCCTCACTGAGATCTGATTTCTCCTGTAACCAGACAGACATTATTGACCAGAGAAAGTGATCCAGCCTTGTGATTTACTCTCATATTTGTATCAAAACAGAAACTGAAAGAGCACATTTTGCAGTGACAAGTGTCTCAAAAATACCCATTTCTAAATATATTTATTCAGATGGAAAACTAAATATTCACAGCCTTTTTCTCTTGTCCTCTTCAGCTGAACTTTTTCTGCCCCACAGCCACTTGCAGCCAGAGAAAGAGTGCTGTCAATGGCAGCATTGTTCTCATTTTACAAAGCAGAGGACCATCTAATACAGGTAGCTGGAAATGGCACGCCTCTGTGTCTGTGTGCATTTACATGACTGCACCTTACCATGTGAGTTAGGCATATTGTCATTAAATTCATGTGTAGCAGTTAAACAAAGTCACTCCTGATGTTTATGACACACAGCATGTCAGGTTAACGTCAGGAGAGCAGAGTGTTGGTGGGTTATTGGTAAAGCGCTGGCTTTATTTTTAATAATGAAGAAGTACACAGTGACGTTCACAGATGTGCTGGCAATGAGGGTGATTTTAGGTAAATCTTGTTCATGTGGACAAACAAAAGGAATTGAGCATCAGGCAAGATGAGAAAGATGAACTCCATTTCAGACACATCAGGACATTTACTTCCATTTAGCCGCATGCTAGATCAGGAATTAATGTTGCACCTGTGGAATTTAACACAAACGTGTGTACCACGTATCCCCTACATATTTCCCACATATCTGTGGGAGTTTCAGATTCGAGGGCTGCTCCTTCTTCCCTTACAGAGCCCCGTCTTGTCCCGATCGTGGTCAATAACGATAGATCTGTTTATATAACAAGAAGTCTGCAGTGAGATGAGATGGCTGCAGAAAGCACCGGGACTTGACCCACTTTATGGTGCTGTGAACCGCAGAAATCCATTCTGCCAGGTGTCCTGGAGGCTGCAGGTCTGCAGAAATGAAATTTATTTAGCCCCTAATGTGTCCTCACAAAGCACAGGCACAAATTGAAGGCTGTAAAGCAGCGAGGTAAAATGCAAAATAAAAAAGGAAATACAGAGTTTAAATGAACACAGATGTACAGTACTCTAAGATCTACTCTGAACACTTTTGTTTAAGGTGTAAAAATCCTTCATGAACACTGAACATGTCTGCCTATAGAAGTGACAGGAAGCATTCACGCACTTTTCATGCCAATTTTGTTGAACATTTACTGCTAAGGTCATATTTAGGTATTTCCTCAGAAAAGCACAGAAGATCCAGGATGTTACAAAGCTGGTTTACTTCTTAGATGCATTCCCATCGTTGCTTAAAATGATCCAAGTGTCCATGTTTCCAAACGTGTTTCGCAACAATTGCAGGGACTATCACTTTCCTCATGTGGGTCTCAGGGTCTCGCTCTCTTGTTGATGGAATCTGTAACGTATTTGTAAAAGTTGCAGAATAATTTTATCTTGAAAGGGACACAGAGTTGTTGTGGGTGTCTGGAACCTGTCTTGTGCCTTCTCAAGTTCGTTGCCATAAATCCAGTTTTGAAGAAACTCCCAGCAAATTTTGACCTAAAATTTTCAGGTAGTTTTGCAAATGTACCAATTCGTTGGGTTTCCAAGTAAGAATTTAGACTTTTTCTCGCAATTGTATGCCCCCAACAGTCACAGCTCAGTGAGATACTACCCAAAGGCCCCCTTCAACTGGATGACGACTACCTATGCTCTCCAAGACCTTTCAGAAAACGGCTGGATCACCGCAAATATAAGAGCCTTCATTCAGTGTCAAAGTGATCATGATGCTGCTACTCGCCAAAAATGTTTTTCTTGCCATTTTATTTTTATGTGTTCTCGAGACGCTTCCTTACGCACTCATCACACTTTGTACATCAGCGTCACGTTCCCATGGCAATACATACAGGCACGCTCAGGATTGCACCATGTCCCAGGCTTGCCCTGGCACAGCTCTTTTAGAACATGTCAGCCTGCAGCGACGCCCTAAGGTCACACGCTAGCGCAACGCTAGCACCACAGACATCGCATTTGTGCATCTGTTGTTTTCACGACCTTGCCACAATCACAGGCTGGACATGAGGCCAGTGTGGTCAGTCCTGCTTTAGACTCTCAGTGATCAAGTCACACTGGTACGCTCAGGCACCACGTCATGAATTCTCTGCAAATAAAATCCACCCAGGACCTTAATACACTGCTGCCACAACGAGGAACCATCATGACCTCTCTTCAGTGCACTGAATTCCCAATACATCCCTAAAGACCTCGCCGAGACCCTGCAAACACCATTCACAATCTGTCTGACTATTTATATCTTAAAGGCATTGTCTTGCTGTGTGAAAGGGATGTAACCAACACTGGCTTCCGTCAAAATGCAATGTCAACTGAGATCTTTGAGACTTAAATTTTGTGGGCTTGTGGGAACTTTACTGTGACTGAACCTTTAACACGTTGTCCTAAACGTATTCCCTCTGATATCCCTTGACGTGAAATGAATCTTTTGTAAAGATTACGCTTTTGTGTGTAATATCTTTTACTGTGGGCCGATGCGCTTGTCTCTGATGCACCTTCTGCAAAGTATCAGGTTAAAGTCTGCTTTTTTTTCAGTCTGATGAAGTAAAAACCTTTCAATGCACAGACTCACCTTGACTTTCTCTGCTGCGTCAGTCTGAATGAATGCGTGCCACAGAGGAGCATAGCTGAATGAAAGACTAGCAGCAGCGATAATTTATTTCTCAAGCTTAATAAATAGCGTTGCCTTGTTGAAGGAGACATGTTACGCAATTTCCACAAACTGAGACAATTTGCTGAGAACTTGAAGTGTGGTTTATGATTTGGTTAAAACACAACATAGTACCACATCACCTTGTCTTCAGAGCTGTTGTCTTTGCATCTGTTTTTGGAGATTCCACTCATGGTGTGTGTTTTGAGATGGTTGCATTATACAAATTACCAATAAGCCCCCAAAACTGTGACAAAAAACAAAGAAAACCAATCTCTGATTAGGACTCAGCAAACACTTGGTTTTCTCTTTCAGGCACAACGTCATCCTGAGTTGTTTAACTGATGCAAATTATTCAAACAGTCTACTGCAGATACAAACTCTAACCAAACCTAATGCCCATTCAAACCTTTATCTCTCAGTCATGTTGTCATAACGACTCCATTTCACAATCAGTTTTTTATACAGGTGCTGGTCATAAAATTAGAATATCATGAAAAAGTAGATTGATTTCAGTAATTCCATTTAAAAAGTGAAACTTGTATATTATATTCATACATTACATACAAACTCATATATTTCAAATGTTTATTTCGTTTAATTTTGATGATTA
>NC_051453.1:17884334-17902108 GCF_001649575.2 Kryptolebias marmoratus | reverse complement strand
ACTGCAGCAATGCGGCGTGGCATGGAGTCGATCAGTCTGTGGCACTGCTCAGGTGTTATGATAGCCCAGGTTGCTCTAATAGTGGCTTTTAGCTCTTCTGAATTGTTGGGTCTGGTGTATTGCATCTTCTTCTTCACAACACCCCATAGATTTTCTATGGGGTTAAGGTCAGGAGAGTTTGCTGGCCAATTAAGAACAGGGATATATATATATATATATATATATATATATATATATATATGTGTGTGTGTGTGTGTGTGTATGTAAAGTTGCAGGAAGGGCCTTGATTTGAATCTCAGCTGGGTTCTTTCTGTGTGGAGTTTGCATGTTCTACTCGTCAGTGTGTGGGTTCTAATCTAGTTTCCTCCCACAACTCAAAAACATGCATGTTAGGTTAAGTGGAAACTTTAAGTGTGTGTGAATGGTTATAGTTAAAATTAACTAGAGTCCAGTTTATTTCTAATCTGGGCTGGGAAAGTGAAATAGTTTCATCTTCAGCTAATCTGAACCTCCTAGAGAGCAGAAGGTATCTGAAGTAAAATTCCAATGTTTTCAGAGTTTTTTGTAGCTTCAGACCTCCAACATGTGCTCTCAAGCAAAACAAATGTGATTTTCTTCCTGCAATGTTTCCCCTATATGCAAACAGACTTCAGTTTTGATTATTGGCCCTGTCTGTGATGTGTGAGCCATCAGGCTCTCCATTCGGTGATTTTATGAATAAGGATAAGGTGAAACATAATGCTGCCATGCTCCCCTCCTTCAGTACGACTGACGTAAGTCTTTCTTCCTCGTACACGGGGCCACATTTCACATAGAGAACAGCATGTACCCTTCAAGAACACTCACAAGTATCCCCCCATTATCGCCCGTGGCAGTTTGGCTCGTCTTTTCTCCCTTCTCTCGGTCTCTGGCGTCGTAATGGGCAGTGATTCGACAGTGCTGCACTCAGTGTCTGTCTGAAAGACGGGCTGGGAGGCAAGCAGAGTGTGCTTGACTAGCGTCCATGTTTTTTGTGGATTGGGGTTAAATCACTGAACACAATTTACACAGTGATGCTAAAGTAGAGAGTGGATTATTTCTTTTCAGTAATCAAAGTTATAAACAAATAGCTGTAGTTCCATCTTTACCTTCAGCTATTTACTGCAGACATGCTATCTGACTCTCATAGTTCTTCTTTGCTTAACGCACATTTTGATGAAATCAGCAGCATCTGTTTTCTTTCGCAGTGACCCCGAGAATCCAGCAGATCTAATCTCAGTCTGCCTCTGAATCACATGAACACATAAACGTTTGTGTGAAAATGTTTTTTTTTTTATGTGTTTGTGCCTCTCTGAGCTGGCAGCATAATTACTGAGGATCCGCCGAAGGGCTCGTGCCTGCGTAGGTGTGCACGTGCATATAAACAAACAAGAAGTGTAGGGGTCGGGCTGAGATGGGGAACAGATGAATTCATGACAAACAACCTGCTGAGCTTCTCTGTGACCAAACGGAGTGACCCGGGCACAAGTGTCAGGCTTCAAATACGGGCTTTAGTGCATCAGTGATTTTTAAGTGTGAATCTCAGGAACAAGAAGAGGATGCTCAAAGGCGAGGGCAGATGTGCCACTTACTCTGACTTCTCAACATTACTCCTTTAATTTTCCTCTGAGTCAGAGCGCTCGCCCGAAAAGAGGGAAGAGGAAGATTTCCATCAAGCTGAAAAGGAGCTCTTAGCCTCTGCAGAAACACCACAGGCTTTTTCCTCATCAAAATCTTTCCATGTTTCATTTCTGAACCTTACAAAGAGGAAAAAAGTACTTATTTTGTACCACGGAGCAGTCTACATGCTGTAAAAAAAGCTTTTTTTGTTGGTTTGTTCTCCAGGAGGCGCCATTATCTTTCCTGACATGACATCAAATCACAGGAGCTCCTCTTCTCCACCAATCTGCCTCTGACATCTCCGTCTTCATGTTTCCTCAATGAGAGAAGGAGGGCTGCCTGGGGTCTAAATATCCCACCAGATTTGTGCTCACAGGTGTCTAATCCACCTGCATTCACGTGCATTCTTCCTGAGGTGGCAGCAGCTTGAACACCAAACTTTATTCAGTCCGGACAGAGAAAGATGACAAATGACAAATAGCTAAAATGTAGAAAAACAAGGGTTCTGCATACAGGTAAGAACATGAGAACATTAATAAGAAGTACTGCATTCATGGGATTGGTTTCACTTTTATGCACGTTGACGTTCATTTAATCCATACTTAAATCATTTTACACATTCACAGCACCATTTTTTTTTGTTTGCTTCTCCTGATTTATTTTATGAGCTGTTGTTACCTGCAAACCAATGAGCTGAAAGAGGTCACAATGTCCTGCTCAGGGCTGGGCTCAGAGGCACAACCAGAATCAGGTGTTCGACTCACTTTTCATTTTTCCTGTTTGTTGCAAATTGCACTTTACTCACAGCACTGCAGTGCGTGGACTCCTGGCGCTGGAGCTTACCAATGAAACTGATCAGAAGTCCGGGCCTGGCCCAGAATCAGCCCCCAAGGAGGCCATCCGTCCTAGTCAAACCATCACAGAGATCGCAGTCCGGACCTCACTGTGCCTCCAGCACGAGTCGCTCCAGCTCAGCTCAGGCAGAGCAGTAAAGGCGAGACACGCAGACGGTGTCCCTGAGGGGAAGTCTGAATTACCAACAGAGGCACCGAATCGAGCCATAAATCGTAACCAATGAGCCCCGCGTCTCAACGTTATTGGTTTCTCTCTCTCTGCTGCTCTGTGATTTCCATGATTTTTTTCCCTCTGCAATACAGCTCCTAGTGTTTTTCATATAGAAATGACTGTGCATTTATAAATAAAAGTGTATATTCTGCTAGAATGAGGATTAATGACTCCAAAAGAAGAAACTGAAGTGGGATGAGTTTGTTTCAAACATATATGAAGATACACTTTCTATATTTCACAGCTCTTTGTTAAGGCTGCATAAGCACTGAAGCACCCTTATTGGCTTTCAGCTGTTGGTTTTGTTTTTATGATGATTTTTTTGGATTCGCTCCTCCTCTAGCAGCTTTAGAAAAGCTCATGCAAAAATACTTCTCTGAAAGCAACACATTTTTACTTAGACAACAATAGGATTTTGGTGAAACCAGTGAGAAAATCCAATTCTTTATTTTGGACAAAGGTGAGTGGTTACCACGGTGATCTTAGTGAGCCACTGGCAGCAGCTTTAACATGTATTTTTCCATCTTGATTCTCTTTTTCTACAGTTTTTCTACATTTGCAATTTTTCATCTTAGATTCTTATAAAAGTAATTACCAAACTATTATTGGACTTTAAAATGTCTTCAGAGGTTTGTCTGATGACACCAAAAATAAATTAATAATTTCAGCATTTTATAAGTGTTTTTGCAGTAGTTTCTTCCATCAGATTCCAAACTGCACACAGTGAGCAGGTAGTGAGCAGTCTCCTTTGCCAACCCTTGTCCTTGTTATGTGTTTAATGTGTAATTAGACATGCAAGATGAAAAAATCTTGCATGTCTAATAACACATTAAACACGCAGTCACAAAAAGCGGTTTTAACGCTCGGTCAGTCAAGAGTTTTGCACGTGAGAAAATAAAAACCCCACTCAATCAGCAGCAGCAGGATAATCTGAGTTTAAAGTCTTACCTTAAATACACACGACTACAGTCACATGAAGGGCGGACGAAAACACCCCTATCCTGCGGTATTACTGCAAAACCTGATGCTTTTTTTTCTGCCTCTTCTATACACACATGACTATACAAGTCAGAAAACACACAAACGCACACCGAGTGTTGGGCTGTGAGCTTCAGCCCACACATATAAGTGGAAACCAATCAGCTGTGGAATGTAAACAGAAGGGTCTTTAAAAAGATGAAAAATAACGATTTAAATATTTATGATTGTCTTGTTTTACCTTCAGTTTTAAAGCTCAGGACAGGCATTCCTTGAAAGGGAGGAGGTGATGTGTGTGTGTGTGTGTGTGTGTGTGGTTCTTTGTCATTCAGGCACACACGAGCAGCTATCCCCCTTCCTGCTGTTACCATTCACAGGCATGCAAATGCCGGGACACGTTGGAAGGTTTACATTTCAATAAGAGAAAACAAACCTCTCTTCCTTTGTGCGGGTCAGAGCTGCTTGTGCCGGCACGACAATCCAACTTCCATCAGTCAGTGGAAATGCAAATGTGTTGTAGAGGTAAACACGGGAGGAAGGAGATCTATGAGAAGGTGCATGAATGGGTGTGTTTTTGTGCATCTGCAGAAGAATCACGAAGGACAAAAGAAAACAACAATCAGACATTAAAGCTGTTTTTTTTCCCCTGCATTGCACAGCTTTAAAGTAATGCAGAGCTCACTGCTAAATAATTGCATCCTACTAATCACCTTTGCAGACCATGATTAAAGCCAATGAGGATGATAAGCATCACCTATAATGATGCTGATAAACAGATGACCGGGCCTGATGGGGTTTTCCTCCAGGGGAAAACTGTCCCTTGTTTCTCTGACGAGGCCTCCTTTGTGGGGCTGACTGCATGTTTCATTTTTAGCACCACTGCTTCACATACAAATACATACTCATTTGCACAACTCTGGGTATTTTTTAAAAACAGACATTTGTTGTTTCCACCTCATACAAAGAGCGTTTTTAATCAGAGGGGAAAAAAAAAAGAATTTAAATAAGCTACCTGAAGTGGATTTAAAAAAATAAAATAAAATCAACTTTTGGTGGCTCTGTGTGGACTTTTCAGAAACAACGATGCAGCAGTCGTGTGAGTTGCAGGGATTCGCTCTCACGTCTCGGGAGTCTTGAGCATGTTGGAAAAACTTGCAAGACGAATTTTCTCTCTGGTCACAGAGTCCTTGCATGTATCTGGTATCTGTCTTGAGACATTCTCAATTCAGTTTCTGTAAGTCTAAAGGACTAGAGTTGCATTTATTTTTTTTTATTGATGGGCAAAAGACTTCTGAGACTGTCCTTGTCCCCATTCTCCTCCAGATTTTACCTACACCTTGAACACCCCCCCTGTCCATGCAATTAACTCCACATTCCTCTGTTCACACTGAATTCCCCATTTTCCCCCTGGCAGCTGCCAACACCTCCAGCTAAAACTATAACCCTGCTTTCTGCCCTCTCGAGCCGTCCACTGTCACCTCAGTGTGAGTGACACCCTGCTCCCCCTTGTCCTGCTCCGTTGTAGCTGTAATTGTCTTCACTCAAAGACATTAACAGTAATTTACCTGCAGCCATCCCTCACTGCCAGCAAAGGTAATTCTAGCCTGAAGGCATGACTACAGAGCAAAGTGGAGTTTATTGGAGTTGCTGTGCTGTTTGTCAGACATTAAACAAGGGATGTGTCACTGGATCGGTCAGCTGAAAGTGTCTGTGTTGACAACCTGCTGCTTTTACCACTGATGTCAGAGCTACTCACCAATTCGATGCGTGTTTTTGGCCTCACATTAGGTAGTCCTTCTGTTTATCATCAGTCATCATTAGTCTTCCCGTTTGGTTGCAGGAAAATGGAACGTTTTTTATCTCTCCGAGTTGGAAATGTGCTGAAGCGTGGGCTGAAATTCAGAAACGGTGACACCACACAAACAGCCTAATGTGTAAAACAAAACAAAACAAAACAAGAAAGCTGTAGGCGACTCCAACATGTCATCAAATGCAAGAATGTGCAGTATTCGCTCGCTATTAGCAAGAAAACAGGCTTCACTGCCAACACTGTCAGGGTGGGGTTCCCTGTGAGGGCTGTGATGTGGTTAGAGGGATATCTGTGCGGGTGCACACCCAGCAGCTGTGGCCTCTCCTGAATCCTGCATGGGCACTAATTTCACCTTTCAGCTCTGCCGCCTGTCATCAGCACGCTTATCAAAAATACATACCAGACCATAATCACGGGAGGACTAGATGCCAAAATACCTCAGACCACATGAGCGCCAACGAAAGATGGGGGAGGAAAAGGGAGAGGCATGTGAATAATGTGACAAAAGAGGAAAAAGAAAGTGGGACAAAATGTTTACATTGGTTACTTGAGAGTGGGAAGTAGCTGCTGAACTGGTTTGCATGATTTATCTGCTACAAGCTCCCAAAACAGTCTGAAGAACTACTTTTTAAAGACACGAGAAACTTGTGAGTTCTCTAAAATAATTATTTTGGCTATTTTAAAGTGGGGTTCTGGGAAACGCTGCGAACAATTAATTAAGCCAGGACCAAATTAGATTACTTTAGTCCCAGAACAAGTTTAATGTCAAAAAGATCACAGTCGTCCACGGGAACACACCTATACACCGCTGCCAGTTTTGCAATACAGGAGTGAATAGCTGCAGCAGCAGCCAGCTGTAGCACTTCCAGAGCAGCATGCATGCTGCGGGAGTATCCAAATATTTCTGGGGAACTTGACAGAGCTGTAAAAATTGAAATAATAGTGCCACGAAGCTAGGTAGTAACAGAGTCGTGACTGTGGACATGTGAAAGGTAAGCTGGCTTTGTGGCTCAGTAACGTGATGAAGTGATGATGTGGTGACGTGGTGACGTGGTCTGTGTGACCAATCGGTTGCGGGATTAAACAGCAACAAACAAATCTATTACTGAGGGAAAATCAGTGAGGATGCACAGCAACTTTGCATTTAGTTTTAAAAAAACTGGTTAACCACAAAGAGAAGCGGTCATCTGAGCTGATTGTTCATGTTTTGAAAACGATACGAGGCAGACGTTCGTCACACATTTAATGCTTTGCGCTCCGAGTTAGTTCTCCTCCACACCTCTTTTGGCTCCACAATGCTCATTTGACTTCTGAAAGCGTACATCTCTACAGGATGTGGCTGGCTCCATCTGTGATTTGTGAACGACCAGAGGCAGCAAGAAGATGGACTGGTCTTTGAGGCAGTTTTGCTGGAAATGTTTCATGAAAGTGCCTTGAAAAAGCGCTCACACCTCTATAAAACTGAGCATTTATAAAACTTTAAAGATTGGAGCTGAGAGAAAATGTGCAAATGTGAGATACTTCCTTTAGGATGGCACTAGCCCCTCGTGGACTAGCTGTTAGCTCATCAGTCCTGTCAGCCTTAAACTGTTCCTCCAAACTGAGCTATCTACAACAGGTAAGATATTCTTTGTTCATAACTTTTACACAGAACACCACCTCAAATTGGCCAAAACACCCCTCTCCTTCCTCCTGTGTAGTCACAATCAGGAGGCATGTCTGAACAGATCACCAGCTGCCTCACAGCAGAGAGGATGAGCTGGACCCTTCTGACTTTAGAGCAAACAAGGCATCTCGCAAAACAAAACATGTCGCATTAAAATGAAACTAGAAGAAAAAGAAGAGTCTCAGGGATGTCAGGGACAATGATGACAACATTTAAAAATATGAAAACGGGATGGGTTATTTTGTATCAAGCTGCCTTCAGACAAACTGATATATTTTTTGAAACATTTTTGATTTTCTCAAGGACAGCATATTTCCATGAAACGTCACATCCCGTATCCCTGTAAACAGGACACAGCCTCAGCTCCCACCTGCTGCTCCTTCAGACCTCAGACCCACGTGTGGGCGGAGCGAAGAAGAGCGGGGGGGGGAGGGCGGGACCTCCAGCGTCCAATCAGATGTGAGCAGGGCTGGGAGCTTATAAAAGCCGCGCGCGGCTCCTCGCAGCATCAGTCACTCCGAGCGGCGCTCCAGGTGATTCATCAGACTCAGACGGTTCGCCAGGAAAACTGGACTAACTTCACCCAGAATTCATTCATTCGCTCATTTATTTATTTTTTAAATTCTCGACGGAAGTGAATAAAGGAGGAAACGATGCGACTCATCCAGAACATGACGACCATAGCGGAGTGTACCTCGCCTGAAAACTCGGTCCCGAACCGGGTCATTAAGATAGCTGTTATTGGAGGCAGCGGGGTGGGCAAAACAGGTAAGAAAACACATTCAGTAAAGCACAGTCTTGGTGATAAAATAGCCTTTAAACAGAGTAAGAACTAGTGAGTTACAAGCGCTGGCTAAGTGTTAACTGTGAACACTTTCTTTGAAATGTTTCAGCTCTGGTGGTGAGATTTTTAACAAGGCGTTTCATCGGAGACTATGAGCGAAATGCTGGTAAGTTAAAGGTTTTTCAATTAAAATAATAAAAAAAAAGTCTCCTCTTTGAAGTGTTTGGTGCTAAAGTCTGTTTTCCCCCCTGTGTGTGCAGGTAACCTGTACTCCAGAGAGGTCCAGGTGGACGGAGAACAAGTGACCATTCAGGTCCAGGACACTCCTGGTGCAGAGGTGGGTGCTGATTCCCCTCAGACACAAACCAGGGACTTGAGTTTTCTTCCTTTGAGCTGGCTGGTTTAAACTCATGACAGATCTGCAGGGTAACCTGAGTGCAAAAATTTTATCATATTGACTCTTTGGCTGTGAACTAAACCTCCATTTGGACTCAGTTTTGTAACCAGACATGCAGTGGGTGTAGGTTTCATCAGTTTTTTTTTTTCCTGAAATAAACCCCTCATTCTGGCTGTCTAATCTCCTATTTGGAGTAATGGGTGTCTGGGGCCAGAGTAAATGATACCCTGCTCCAGATCCAGCCTCCTCAGTCACCCACACCTCTGTTCTGCAGCAGTAATGCTATCCCTCCTGTCTGCCTCAGTCAGCATTCCAGCCATTACAAAAGTTTCTCCTGCTTATAAAAATCTGACTTTAGTTATTTTTCTAGAAGGTGTGATTGACTCAGTCTCCTCTTCCCTTCTCAGATGACTGATAATGGTATCAGCCTGCCCGACCATGTGACCTGCTCCATCCAGTGGGCCGATGCTGTGGTGCTGGTGTACTCTGTGACGGACCGAGGCAGCTTTGATTTGATCGATCGGCTGCACCAGCTGGTCGTTCGCGCCGGCGGTGCCAGCGTGCCCCCAGTGATCCTGCTGGCCAACAAAGCGGACCTGCTGCACCTGAGGCGCGTCGACTCCCAGCAGGGCCCTCTGTTGGCGGGCTCACTGGGCTGCTCCACCTACGAGGTTTCAGCCAGCGAAGACTACAGCCAGGTGCACGAGGCGTTCCACAGACTGTGCTGCCAGCTAGCCAAGCAGCCGCCCGCGCCCGCCGGCTCCTCAAACGCCCCTGCCGGCGCTGCCACGGAGAAGAGACGCTCGCCCCTCATCCCCCGGCCGAAGTCACCCAACATGCAAGACCTGAAGAGGCGCTTTAAGCAGGCGCTCTCGGCGAAAGTCAGGACTGTCACCCTAGTGTGAGGAGAGCTGCCAAACCGGGAACTGGTCCTGTGTGGTCCTAATGAAAGGACAGAGGAGATCCACGCTTCTCCATTTAATGTCCTGTGTCAGTCAGACTGAAGAAGGCAGAGAGCTGAACGGTGTCTGCAGATGGATCTTTGGAGGTACTGACCTCCTGGTGGGCAGCAGTCATGTCTGAAAATGCGTTACAGGAAGCTGGGAGGCTGTGCCTCTTCTGTTCAGGAGAAGAGGCATTTGAGGACAGCCACCTGAGGCTGATTAAGTGACAAACTGCGTATAAATTAAAAAAAAATCTGTTCATCCAGCTCTCCTGGCAACAGCAGCTCTGAAGGACTGCTTATTTTTAGCAGAGTGGCTCATAGGAGCAGTAATTAGACTGCAACTACACGGCACTGGCAAAGGTTGGCGTTTTACCATCAAAGCCAGGACTTGGTGGAGCTGTGGTCGTGGTCATGCTCAGTCTGTCAACATCTACAGTGTGTATGTAGTTAATGCTCGAGTTTTCAGGATGTGCATGTTGGAGCAGCAGACGCAGGATGTAGCAGGTGTTTATGATCATTGATGCACCCTGTAATGATTGTCCAAAGGGCCTATTTATCTGCTACACACTCACTGCACAATAAAAGGATTTTAAAAATCAAAACTTATGTTTGACTGTGTTTTTATTTTTTATTTTTTGCACCTGTGCATTTGATTACGTAAATATCTGAAGGTACAAAACAAATTGTCATAAATATTGAATTTTCTATACACATTTCAAATTATTTGAGCCTTGGTGATGTCTGAAGACGGTGACGCATGCAGACTGTCTGCCCGTGAATAAACTCAAGGTCCTGGTAATGCGTGCAGCGGTGAAAAGACAAGAAGACAATGGAGTGACTGTACAGCTGCTTTCTGAGCCGGCAGCAGTGCTAAACCTCAGGAAATGAAATTGATGTTGGGCTAACTGAAGAAGGTTTAATTTTTTCAGAGAAAACCCGTTAAAACTCGTTTTATTGATTGATTTTCTCAGAACAGAAGAAAATAATCACTCTTCCTATGAAACCTGAAGCTAAAGCTTACCTGTAGAGCCTTACTGTATAAAAAGCTATACTGCTTCTAGCTGAAGCCCTTTTTATTAATGCAAGAGAAGAGGTGGGTGAGTGATTCATGGGGAAAATAAAGACAGGAGGAGGGGACTGAGTGTAGGTGAGCTCTGAGTCGATACTTGGCCTTGGCAGACAGACTGTCTGAAACAAGTCTGCTCAGATTTGTCCTCAAATGTGCCGGTGACATAACGCGTCTGATTCTCTCAGCTACTTCAGCATTCCCTCCTGTTCACACATGTGGAGGGTGAATGGCCAACAAGTGAGCCTCGTGTTCCGTGTGCGAGCGACAAACATCACATGGTTGAAAACGCATATTCAGCTTTATTCTGTCGACATTTGATGTCATAGAATTTTATGCGGCTTCATTTGCAGAAAATTTCCTCTTCACATATAATTTCATTCCTCGGACCCTTTTTAGAAACCGACGTCGGGCACCAGCCTCTGGGTGGCGAAGAGCAGCTCGGGGATATCTGTGGGTCTTAGTAACCGGGTGGAGAGAACCAGCACCTGGAGCGAAGCAAAACAAACACACTCGTTAAGGTTAAAATATGTCAGCGTGTGTAACTCGACACTTAAGCACACATGAAGGTCACGGTGAGTGGCTGACACTGTGGTAATCCACAAGGTGTGCCACTCGAGCCTTGGCAGCAGGCTCGTTTTGTAAATTTGATTTGAATGCGTCTGATAAGATGCTTAGGCTTCTAGAGCTACATTCATTTTTACTTCTTTTTGTAGGCAACACAAGGTCTTTGTAAAGATGAGGTCAAATGTAATAACTAGGGAGGGGAAGTTTGTGTGCTGTCTGCAGTTTTGGAGACAAAGACAAGCATTTTAAGCAGCACCTATTACAGTTTTTCTGGTATATATCCTCTCAACAAACAACAAATGCTTATTCAGACGTGGGACCCGTCGCATTTACAGATCTCACCCCCCCCCCCGCAACTCAAGCTCGGGATTTTATTTTTCATTGAATGCAAAGCAGAAAAACGTCAGCACGGGCTTTTCACGTGAACCTGTGAGGAGCTGCAGGAGTCTGAAGGTTTGCACCCAAAGGCGGAGACGTTAGGCTGACAATAACAAGTCTCCATAAAGAAAAGACTGACAGTTGGCTTATAGTTGAGTAAACAAGTAGAATAATTTTATTGCAAGGAGGAACTAAAACTAAATTACTTCATTGTAGAAAAACAGTCAAGATGACACAACTATAAACGGCAAAGTACAAGCAACATAAACACCGTGTTTGAGGGTGAAAATGGAGATTTCTGCTCAGAAAATGTTCATTCTTAGTACATTTTTGTCTTGTTCCTCTTCATTTTAAAGGATTTCTGAACTGTAATTTGACTGTTCAGGGCTGATTAGGAATCTGCTTGGGGTTTAAGCAGCAGCTAGCCCTCTTCCAACTCTGATCCCAAGCCTGCATCTTACCGGGCTGCGGCTGCCATGGTGACAGATTGCGACTGGCATTCGAAAAAAAGAGTTTCTAAAACGTCTTGAACCCCGTTCCCTCGGGTTCTCGATTTCCTAGCGTGAGTCGCGCAGCATCGCTCCGGTGTCGCGGGAATGTTGAGCTCGTTTGGAAAAAAATTTACGCAGCGAATTTATTCTTGAAACCCAAATGGGTCTCAGACGTTTGCTGCAAGAAAGTGTGAGAAATGTGAGACAAATCTTTGGAGGGTTTGAAGACTAAAAAAAAGAATAAATTGTGATTAAATTCAAATGTGTTGGGGCCAAAATTAAGTCTCATTATGACTAAATTGCTGCTCAAAGGAGTGTTGTGCAAATATCGCAATTTATTTGCAGTCAGGTTTGTACGTCAACGAGTTAGAAGAACCAGTTCAGTCTGATTCCAAATTAAAAGCTCCATATTTTCCTTTTGTGTGTCTCTAACTAGTCGCCAGCAGTCGCAGCCCAGCGTGATACAAGATGAATACAAAATGAATATTAAGCCTTGAGATTGTTGATTACCATGAAAAAAAAGCTACTTCTGCTGTACGGTTGGCACAGTTTGGTAACACTTGTACGTGTGAGCTGAAAAATATTCATTCTTCTTTAATTCCACTCAGGAAAGAAGTCTATAATTACTAATTAATTAGCTCGAAGTTGTTTTTGTTTCAGCAGAGACGTGGTGGCAGAACAACTGAGAGAAGCTGGGAAAATGCTAGCCCGACGGGAGTATATAAGAATATTTTCATTTCTTTTGCTAAGCAGTAAAATCCAGATTTGAACACTTTGGTGCAAATAGAATCAGGAAAATAGGTGAAAGTTTCAGTTTTCATTGCTTATTATTTCCTCTATTTTATTATTATTTTTTTCTGTTTTAAGGTAGTTCTGGTGGCCCACGTATGTTGACAGTTTAGACAACAGCAATAAAATAAACGATTTAAGACATGACGATGGAGATATTATAAATCCTGGCGTCAAATGGTGGTGAGGCAGGTGCACACTCAGTTCTCCATTGTAGTTCCATCTGGACTAATCAGAGCTATGAGCACAAGGAACATTTCTGAATGTAATATGGCTTAAAAATTCTCAGTCATGTGTGGACAATGCCTAAGAAGGTGAAAAATTCCTTTTCCCACAGCTCACCTGATTACTGAGAGCTTTTTCCCCACAGACGACCCGGTGGTGCTGGTTCAGATGATGCCAATAGTGCGCAATATAAGGGATGCAGTGCTGCTTTAAGGAATCCAACTATGAAACCTGTTTTAGATTGTTTTAACTCTCTTCTGCACATGATTTCTGTTTTTTTTTAAACTTCTGCAGTCTTTCCTGCTAAAACTGCTTCCTGGTACTGTGTGCTAAATACTCAGTGGATGTTTGTTTCGTGCAGAACTGTATCGACAACACCTCAGAGCAACAAACCTTCCCGTCCACCGAAACCCGCCAGGAACAGCTGGTCCACAGACATCAATGACTGGGCCTGCATGCACTCGCACACCGCGTGTTGCACATGTCAGTATGTCTCAGGGTTGGAGCGCGTGCGGGCCTGCAGGTTATTGTATAATCCCATTTTTATTTCGCCCTCCTGATTATACGCTGAAGGCTTTCATCGTTGCCAAGCCTTTCATTGCCCCTGGCCTAAATTTGAAAGCCTTTTATTTTGACAAACCCACATTACGCAGCCTGCTGTTCCACCTTCTTTCCACTCCTCTCGACCAGAGAAAACGCATTAATCTGCATGTTTTTCTCCTGTCAGCGTGAACTGCATCTGTAATAAGCACTTAGACCGCCCGATCAAAGCGGCAGGCACACAATCCCGCGTACGATTCCTGCACTGATACGTGTAAAGATGGGATGATGCTCTCACCTTTACACCTGATCTCAGCCACCTATGTAAGTGGGTCAGTGCTTATGGGAGGTCATGTAGTCATATTTTTCATGGCTAAAGAGGTGACTCACCTCACCTAAATGTCAAACTCTGCTCTGCACTCATGATTATTAGTGTCTGCTTTTTGAACTGATGAGTGCATTCATCATATGCCTGGGTGTCAGAATAATTTTATGCGTTAAATGATTTATTTCAACTGTTTTTTTTGTTTTTTCAGGTCGGAATGATTACACAATGTACAACTTCAAGAATTTTTAAAAACAAGAACTGGGTTCACAGGTTTGAACTTATTATGGATCAAAATTATACACACACCCCACTAATATTTGGTTAAATGTCCCAAGTTGCACCCCCACGCCCCACCTTTGGTATCCAACAACAAGCTTCTGGTATAAATCTGGATGGATATTTGACCATTCTTCTTGGCAGAAGTTAATTTAAACTGGTTGGTTTCCTGGCACAGATGTGGGCTTTAAGCACCGTCCACAAACTTTTAAAAGGGTTGAGGTCGGGGCGTTGGGAAGGCCCTTCCACAAGCTTAATGTCAGCCTGATTTCTCCAAACAGAAACCGGTTCTGATTTGTGTTTGGGATCATTGTCCTGTTGGAAAACCCAACTGTGTCCAAGATTCAGCTGTCTAGCTACTGATCTGAGGTGAAGTTGAAGAATTTAGAGGTGGTCCTCCTTCATTAGTCCACCTACTTTAGCCAATTCACCAGTACCACAGCATGATGCTACCACTACCATCCTAGACAGTGCTTTTAGGTTTATAAACCTCACATTTATTTCTCCAAACATACTTCTTATCAATGTGGACAAATAGTTTAATCTTTGTCTTGTCTGACCATAAAACTTTTCTCCAGAAGCCATTTGGTTGGTCCATGTGGACAGCTTCTTGGTCGGCTCCCTCCCAGTCCATGGTGATATAAAACCTTTTATGCTGGCAAAGTGAAACTACCAGCTGCAGTCAATCATGATCACCAATGGAGAAGTTAATAGGTATTGTTTTTGTCAAGTTAAAAAGACATTCACGAACGTTTAGCACCACCTACTAAAAGATTTAGGTGAATGTCTGTATGTATTTGAACCTGCGTGGATTAAAGAAAATCCACAAGAAATTCAACCTTTTTGCAGCAGATTTTTGAAAACCACTGAAGTTGTATGCTGCATAATCATCCCACCGGTTCAAACAAATCATAAAAACGGTACATTTGACACATTATAACAAACACTGAAAGCTAAGTCACTTTATGTACACATTTTCTCTGCAGAATAATGCAGTGTTAATGTTATCTTTAGGTTAGGTTTAATTAATTTGACAGTAAAGGACAACTCTCTTGTGGACTTACTTGGGTACCAGGTTTGTGAGTGGCAACGGTCTCTTTGATGAGACGAATCTCTGAAGGTGTGACTCCACCAACCAGAAAGAGAAAGACCAGTGGGTTGTCTCCAGGGTGTGGACGGCTCACCTGAAAATAGGAGAACACAGCGCGATTGGTCATTATATTTTTTAGAGTTGTTGCCTCTTTCTCATATTTTAGATCACTCTCTAGTAAAGGAATAATTCACAACATTTCCTCTCCATTTTATCCTGAGTGCTTCTCTGTGTGTCTCGTCTCGCTGAGTCACATCTCAGCTGGAGGCCTGTAATCTACTGATAATGATGATGATGATCCTTAAACTCAGAGGATGGAGAATCCTCACATTGGTGTCATGGTGGCTGACATGTGGGACATGAAGGCAGGTGCACGCTCCTGCTTACGCAACAAACACAGACTCAGAAGTGTCCGGCATCACTTATGCGAGGAAGCTTCCACAGACAAAGACATCTGGTAAACTGTCATTTAAAAATGTCCTTTAACAGCAAAGTCAGGTCTGGTGTTTCTGCAGAGCCTCATTGGTTGTTGGGACACAGCAGGGCGATGCTATTGGTTGGGAAGTAGCAGTAAGGTCCGGCCTGTGAATGCTACCCAAACAATCAGACCTGCAGGAGGTGGACCTGCGGTGAGAGTGGCTGTACACGTGAAGTGGCAGCAGGCTGAGGTGAGGCATGCTTGAACATGTGCTTCTCCAAAAAGGTGCAAACTAATATTATCTTGGCTACTCTGCTCATGTTGTGTTGGATTCTGGGATCAATCCGCTGGAACACAGAGGCATCAAAAGACATGACAACTCCATGTGAGAACACATCAACACCTGCGTGGATGCAGAGACACAAAGTGTGAACCGTGTGCGCAGACGTGGGGTGAAGGCGAGGAGGGCGGGAATGTGAGCTGAAAACGTGCCGAGTGGTTTGAAAGGGAAAACAAAGAGGGTCATTCAAAGCTCTCACAGCTAAATTGATTTAAAAATATCATGCTGCTGGACATGAGATGCCCTCTTAGTGTGTTTGACATAAAAAAAATAAATAAAAAAAAAAATCTTTGTTTACAAAAAGTTGACAGTGCATAAAAAAAGAACCAGATAATTATAATGAGGTTGTTTTAAGGTAAATAGGTTTTGGTCTATGCCAGTAATTTTAAGACTCAACAAATGAAGTTTAAAATAAATAACTTGTCCTCCTTGTTTTTAGTCTATTGCAGAGTTTAAAATGATGTAAAAGTTTGCAAACCTTTTGAAACTGGCCACATTTCTGTATAAATATCACTGAAAAAGATCAGACTTTTACAGGTCTTAAAATAAAATGTGCTGTACGTAGGGTAGATTAGCAGTTTATTAGAAGGTGAAATTAGGCAACGGTTTTCAATCAAGAGCATAAGAAAGGTTTTATTTTATTGAAACAATAGGGCTCTATCAAAGCACACTCTTTGCATCTTGTATTTGTGGAAATAAATCCCGATGTTGCTCACTGAAGAGAACTGTGCGGGTCAATCTGCACTTAGCAAATCATTAAATCCATGAAGAAAAATCTGTTGTAAAAAATTTACAAAAAAAAAAAAAATTATTTGGCATAAAGTAAACCAGCGGGCCAGGATTCTGAATTTTACAGGCAAAATGAGAAACCTATTGGGACACAAACTGGTTCTTAAAATGAAGTGTTTCATTAAAAAGAAAAAAACAAAAACTCCTCACCCTCAAGACCGAGACTCAAAATGCCATTCACGTCCTGAAAACGTCCAATGACCAACATGGCGCATCCATTGTTGAGCTAGAACGAGCGGCTACACAGTCAGCAGACGCGGTAACTGTGCTACAGTCAGAGGTAAAACGTCTACGCACAGAAATGAATCAGCTAACAGAAAAATACATGGATCTTGAAGGAAGGTCCAGAAGACAAAATATACGGATTGCAATGTTAAGAGAAGGGGAAGAGAAAGGTGCAGAATTGAACGGATTCGTCTCGCAGCTCCTGAAAGACGTGCTAACTCTGGATGATTTACCGCTGGTGGACCGCGCTCATAGAGCTCTACGAAGGCGCCCAGACGACACGGGACCTCCTCGGGCGTTGGTTGTGAGACTCCACTATTACCGCGACGTTACAATGATCCTCCGGAAGGCCATGACTCAGAGGGACCTCGCCTATCAAGGGCAGAAGATCCGCATCTTTCCTGACTTCACCCCCGAGATCGCGAAACGCAGAGCTGCATTTAATGGAGTCAGAGCACTTCTTCGGGACAAACCGGGAGTTCGGTATGGACTTCTGTATCCGGCAAAGCTGAGAGTGACTTTCAGAGGAACAGAAACAATGTTCACAGACGCGGGGGAGGCCCGGAGGTTCGCGGAGCTCCACTTTGGCGCCGATGGAGACGGCGCAGGCGATCCCGCAGCGGACAGCTGATGCAGACATGGAGTGACCGGGTTCTGGTAGTACTCAATGCCTGGACTGTTCTGTGATGTTTAACCAGCTAAGTTAATATAATATAATGTTTAGAAGTCTCATTTTGCTCACTAATTGACTGCCTGAATATCGTTGACAATCTCGGGGGTCTGATATCCATAAATAGGCGGCTTATAGTTCCTGTCATGTTTTTCCAGCAGCTGCTCATGTGTCAGTTTGGTGCTTGAATTTAATATTTTTGCAGAGCTTTTTTCAGCTTCTAATTTGGAGTTAAGAGTAAGGGAAGTTGTTAGGTTAATGTGTGTTTGTCGTGTGAGTGTTATGATTAATCTTATTT
>NC_051453.1:17850183-17873956 GCF_001649575.2 Kryptolebias marmoratus | reverse complement strand
GGAGATAAGTATGGGACTCTGGAAGGCCGCTTTAGAGAATATACACAAGTGCTCTGCTAATTCCAGACACTGTCTTATTCAATTTAAAATCATACACAGGCTTCATTACTGTAAGGCGAAGTTACATAAAATTTTCCCTGACACATCCCCACTCTGTAACAAATGCCATGTTGAAGAAGCCACACTACTCCATTCTTATTTCTTGTGCACAAAATTAACCCCATTTTGGTCCGGCATATTCAAAACTTTGTCAGATATGTTCCATACAGAGCTGAGGCTGGACCCACTTCTAATTGTACTTGGAGTTTCTGATCAGTTTTCTCAATTTAATAAATGCCAACAGCAATTATTATCCTATGCCTTTATCATAGCAAAAAAACTAGTGTTGATGTTTTGGAAAAAGACAGAGGTTCCATCTGTTAAATTGTGGCTGGAAGAACTGGTAAGGCTCTCTCATTTGGAAAGAATTCGGTTCTCTTTAGCAAATAAATTAAAGCGATTCAATAAAACTTGGCAACCCCTTCGGCAATATATTGATAACTCTATTTGAAATGGATCTAACTTGAACCTCGTTGTGATAAGATATAAGTCCTACAGAAAGGGGGGTGGGTGGGTCATGGGAATGTTCTTGTTCATTTATGTAACTCTGTTTGGTTTTTGTATTGTCTTTCTTATGTTTTATGTTTACATAAGGAAAATGAGGACAAATTTGTATTGTTGACGCTTCAATGACCATGTTTGATCCCTCAATAAAAATGTTGACAACAGAAGAAGAAAGTTGATATATTGGTAGCTACATTAATTAGTTATTTATACAATGAATGAATAATTATTGTTCAAAATCTAAAAAGCATAGCATATAGGCTGTGAATGATCACTAATTTTGATAACAGATTACCTGAACACCCTTGATGAATAATAAACTTGCTCAGATTTGACCTTGAACTGGTTCCGGTGCCTCATTGTGTGAACGAATCAACAGGGATGTTTGGATACAGCTGACCCACGTGTTGTTAAGATGTGGTTTTCTTTAGGATCACAGCTGATTTAGCCTTCCCAGGCAGGTTTTCAAGTCAGTACTTGGAGATTGGTCCTGCCCAGAAAGGAGGTCAGCAAAGTCCTTATCTCCTGATCTCAAACACCCAAACTTTTCCAGGCATTTCTCAGGACACAGTAGTGTTGCTGAGCAAACTGTGCCTTGTAGATGCTGAAGCTTTGTTGGTGTCAGTACGGCTGAGCAGAACTGAAGGAGCAGGACTCAGCTTGTTCAAAGGCTAAAACAGGACACACCAGACACACAAACAAATCATTCACAGACCATTTGAGATGACTCTGAAGTGATCCTGTACAGACTTTCAGCAGGTTGTAACTCAGACAGCCGGGTACAGAATGTTAAATGATCTGTGTTCACAATGGGTGCCGTGGTTAAAAATAGAGGTTTTATAGTGGTGTTTTATTGCACAAAGGGGGTGCGCTTTGCCCCGAGTTCAGGTTTATGGGCTTAGTCTGTCTGAGTTTTTGATTTGAGGCCAAGCTTCCTAATTTGGGTGAAACCAGACTGTACCTTCTGTCCATATTAACTTTAAAATAAATGTATTTTATTGACACTGAACTGGTGTAGGTTCTATTGTCAACCAGACTGTTGTTCTTAGTGCCAATATGACTCAACTCAGCCTGAAAATCAAATTTGTTTGCAGGTATGCAGTCATTACTTTAATAATAGTAATGCTTTTATAGAATTTTGAATTTAGTTTACTGATTCTATGGTTCTTGATATGACTTTTTTTAATATAACTGGTTCTGGAGGTTTGACTTGCTGAAATAAATCAATATCTTCAAACAATTAACCTACATTGGTACCACTTGACTCATTATAATGGAGAAAAATGGTCCACCAGTGACTGTTCAGACACCAAAACAGACAATCACAGAAGTGTTTGGTAGGGACAAAGAGATCAGAATATCTTTTTAACTAACTGGTGAGATGAACACCTGTGCATCATGGGAGTTAAATGGGTGATGTGCACTAATCGTCCTGTATTAGGAGCAAAAAGATGTGGGTTCTTTTCTTTGTGGGGGGGCCCATCTAGTAAAGCAGCTTGAAAAGAAGCAGCTGGAGACTCCATGTTGCGACACATGGCTGTTTGTCCTAAAAAACGTGATTTCTATGAAAAGATTTTTGCTTTTCATAAATTCAGTTTTTGTAGCACACAACAGGTTGTTTTGCAATAATTTGTGCAACGATGTATATTAAAGCATGGACTTGTTAAGTGTGCGCAGCGACGGAAAGCAGCAACTCTTTTGTCCTGTTTGTAAACCATATTCTGACCTTCATGAACATGCTGAATCCAGTCTTCAGCAGGTCTGTCAGGCCTCCAGACATGTGCTCAATGTCGGGACATTCGGGTCGGTCCGGGTGGAAAACTTCCTGTAAGATCTGCCGCAGGAATGGACAATAGGTGGCCTGTAAAATATAAACAAAAGGAAAATGTTTAATGACCCCCTTGTTTATAGTGACAGCACAGTTGTTAATGTATACAGTTAAAACCAGATATTTACACATACTATAAAAAGACAGACATAAAAAAACAGAACCATTTTTTTCTCACTGTCTGACATTAAATCAGGCTAAACCTGTTCTTTTTTTAGATCAGTTAGGACTTCCAAAATATTTATTAAATACCCTCAAAATAAAGAGAATTTATTAGTGTTTTTATTACTTCAACATCACAAGTTTTCATACACTAAGATTACTTTGTCTTTAAACAACTTTGGAAAGCCTGATGATGATTTCATGGCTTTTGAAGCTTTTGATTGGTTAATTGACAATGAGTTAATTTGAGACACACCTGGGGATGCATTTTAAGGCACATCCCCAACACACTGCTACTTTGTGTGGCATCATATGAAAATCTAAAAAAAAAAAAAAAAAGCTGCTAAGATGTCAGGAAGAGACTTATCGACCTCCACAACTCTGGTTCATCCTTGGGTACAATTTTCAGATGCCCAAGCACCATGACGGTGTCCTTCCATCATGCTGCTCAGGAAGGAGACGGGTTCTGTGTTCCTGAGATGAACGTGTTTTGGTGCAAAATGTACCTATCAACCCCCAGAACTAAAGCGAATGACCTGAAGATGCTGCTGAAGCTGGTAAGAGTGTGTCATTATCCACAGAGAAATCAGTCCTGAACCAACATGGGCTGAAAGGCTCTCAGAGAGGAAGAAGCCATTACTCCAAAAGCAAAACACCATCCCAACTGTGAAGTACGGGGGTGGCGGCATCATGTTATGGGGGTGTTTTGCTGCAGGAGGGACTGGTGAACTTTACAAAATAAATGGCATCACCAGGAGGAACATTATGAGGAAATATTGAAGCAACATTTTAAGACATTGGCCAGGAAGTGAAAGCTTGGGGATAAATAGGTCTTCAAATGGACAATGACCCTAAACATACGGCCAGATTAGTTAAAGTGGCTTCAGGACAACAAAGTCAGTGTTTAGGAGCGGCCATCACAAAGCCCTGATCTCAGGCCCACAGAAAATATGTGGGCAGAGCTGAAAAGGCAACAGACCTGACTCAGTTCCACCAGTTCTGTCAGGAGGAATGGGACAAAATTTCAGCCAACTATTGTGAGAAGCTTGTGGATGCAAACCCAAAATGCTTAACTCAAGTCATACAGTTTAAAGACAATGATCCCAAATACTAAGAAAATGTACCTAAACTTGTGGTTTTAAAGAAAGTAATACAAAAATTCTCTCTTACATTATTTGGGCATTTGACAAATAGAAAGACTTTTGTGAATTCTAGCTGAACCCAAACAGTCTGATTTAATGTCAGATAGTGAGAAAAAATGGTGACGTCTTTTTATTTTGCATGTAAACATCTGGTTTCAATTGTATATGGAGACATGTCACATGTTAAATTCTAAACCAACTGTACTTAAAAAAATACACAACTTATTTTTCGCTTTCATAATGCGCCCCGCATTTAGCCTTCCCACAAATGTGTTAATGTGTATGAGTGTGAGAGACATAAGAGTTATAAACAGCTCTGCTCATTGACTGATGAGTCACTTCAGGAAGAGGAGCTTAAACACCTCTGCAACCAGGACAGAAAAATCCAGCTCCATTAAAAGCGGCTATAAACAGCCTCTGACCACTCATGAGTGGGTACTGAAAGAATAA
This sequence comes from Kryptolebias marmoratus, assembly GCF_001649575.2. Classification (NCBI taxonomy): domain Eukaryota; kingdom Metazoa; phylum Chordata; class Actinopteri; order Cyprinodontiformes; family Rivulidae; genus Kryptolebias; species Kryptolebias marmoratus. The sequence goes on along the minus strand of NC_051453.1, from coordinate 17,869,771 downwards.
CTCTTCCTAAGATTCAAAACACCTAACAGCAACATAAAAACTCCCATTTTGTTACAAGAAGGATACCCAGAATCTTAGAAATGCCTGGACAATTTAAATGTGTATATGTCCTCATTGGTTTTGGTCATTCAGAAAGAAGAAGCTCCTTCTGTTAGGCCTTCAAAGCCAACAACAATACCACCGTACTCTCCACAACCCACACAACCTGTTAGATCGAGGCTGGGTTGCAGCAAATTGGGAGAATAGGGACAATAGTGGCAGTGCTAAGCTCTTAGTATTCACCAAACTGCTCCAGGTTCAGGGTCCCTACATATTTCTAATTTCAAATTTCCAGACTTTTGGAGACTCAGGACTTCAAAGTTTTTGTCAATTTCCAGTCATTTCTATTTAGGTTTTAGTACAAAATATCTATTGTGAATGTACAATACAGACTGTGCACAAAAAAAGATAGCAGGGAAGGACCGTTAATCCAAAAATTTGCTTGTATTTGAAAATGACTTGCATATTCAAGTCTTCTTTAATGCATGTGTTTCATTTTGTAAAACTGTTTCCACTGAAAGTAAAACAGAAAATGTTTGTGCTTTATAATTGAGCTGACATTTGACTGATAAGTTTAGGCCACATATGAGCAATGGTCTACATGTACATACCGTAGCACATTTTAAAAATTAAACAGGCCACAAGATGTTTTATGCTGAAAACTAAAAATGCCAATTATAAACATCCATCCATTATGTGCTGTTTGTTCCTGAGTCGGATTGCAGGGACAACAGCTTGAGCAGGGAAGCCCAGGCATCTCTTTCCACAGCCACTTTTTCCAACTCTTCCAGGAGAACTCCAAGGCGTTCCCAGGCCAGCTGTCCTGGGTCTTCCCCAGGGTCCTCTCAGTTGGACATGCCCTGAACACCTCCCTAGGGAAGCATCCATACCAGATGCCTAAACCACTTTAATTGGCTCCTTTTGATGTGGAGGAGCAGCAGCTTTATTCAAAGTTTCTCCCAGATAACCAAACGTTTCACCCTATCTCTAAGGGAGAGCCCAGCTACCCTGCTGAGAAAACTCGATTCAGCCATCTTTATCCAAGATCTCATTATTTCAGTCGCTACTCAGAGTTCATGACCAAAGGTGAGATGGAGACCGACCTGTAAACAGAAGTTTTGCCTTGCAGCTCAGCTCCTTCTTCACCACAAAGGACTGGTATAGAAAATGCAATACTGCAGAAGCTGTACCAATCTGGACCGATCTTTAGTCTGGTTCTGCTAGAACAAACACTAATCTTACCAACCTGGGAAATGAACCGTAAAGCTGTTTTAATGCAAAATATTTAAATTTAGATGTCTAAGATGTTAAACGTACCCTTTCATTTAGGTGCCTTCAGATTTATTAATAAAATGCTGGTTTTCATTCATCTATTTATACCTGTTCTGGTTTCATTTGACACCCTATATGACATATGTATGTTACAATATGTTATACCTTATTGTCCTGTTTGGGAAATTTACTTTATCCTATAAGATACCTTCACATAAAAAAGGAGATTGTCCAAGGGCCCTTTTGGCCCTCAAGTCACATGTTGGCCATGTTGAGGTTTTGGCAAACATTACAAAGTGCCTCTCAGGACAGTGAAGTGCATAAACACAACTTAAAATCCTCATATGAAGTGCCAAGTACTTAAAGCAACACCAACACTCTTCTGTAGGTTTAAGTAACTTTAGCTTCACAATCACGCTTTCTTTCTGTCAACACTCAGTCTTAAAAGAAAAAAACCTAAAAGAGTTTCAATTAAATGCATGCCCTCGAAGGAGTTGAAAGAACCTCAGCTGAAGCCTCGTAAATGGCTTTGAATTTTCTGAAAAAGTTATCCGCAGGGGAAAAATAAACCTTCAACAGGAACAAGGACTCAGCGTTTTCTGCCCAGCTACCCAGGACAAAAAGTACCATTTATAGCCCTCAAAGCCAGCGAATGAAGAATTCAAGGCAAGTTTTTTTTCGTTTCTTTTTTATGGGAGTGAAGTTTGCTGTCTCAGAGTACAATAATGACCCATATAGGACTTGGCAGAGCTCTATTTGAGTTGAAGTCTTTTTATAAACATGCTGATTATGTTTCAGTACTGGAACACTGGATAACATTCTTTATCTAGATGAAACTAAAGTTAGCACCACATCAAGGCCTTTTGCCAAAAAGGAAGAGAAGTAAAGTCTGTACCGCATCACCCAGATGATGTCAAAGAAAAATGTGAGCACCATACCTTGATCACATCTGTGAGATGATCATTAAAATGCTAAAACACACACTTAACAGAATCAGTGTCATCCAAATATTAATGCACCCAGATGTTTCTGCCCACCTCCTTGTTATGTATCATTAACTGACACCTCACAGCCTCCCACTGCTCTCATCCCCGACAAGCAGCCAAATTCGGATTGGGGGAACTCCTGCTGTTCAAGTTGCATAAAACTAATACATAACCCCGCCATCGTTGCTCTGCTTTACGGGGTCAGCGTGCACAAACGAAGCTCGGAGTAAACACAGTAATGACTCACTGCATCCGCATTCACAACAGCAGCGCAGGTGTAAACAACAAATCCGAGCACCTTCCATTTTCATCTGGTTTCCAAAAAAGCTGAAAGCAGTCCAATTAAATCTCCACCTCAAACACCCACACAAAAAAAACAATATTAGAATTAGTCATCTCATAATGATGGTGCTTAAATATCCCTCTGCATGCACAAACGCGCGCGCGCACAAACACACTTGTGCGCCATCAAATGTGTGAGTATTAAATGAACAAATGAATTCTCCAATACAACACAGTGACAGACTGAAAAACACAGAGACAAAACAACATGTCTTTGGGAGTAATCTGGTTAAATAAACAATCTGTAATGTATTTAAGTTCCTAAAAAACAGACAAATTTGATTAAGAGTGTGGTTTTACCCCCCCTTTGAAATAGACGTTTTACTGGAAATAGAAAAACCTTTTTGTCTACAGTTGAAAGAAGTAAAAACTGATGACAGAACATTGTTTGTGTTGAATGTTTAACCAGTGTTCGTGTGGCCAGCCTGACCGGTGCTCCTCACCAAAAGCGTCAATAGCCCTGTTTAATTCAGTTTATTTCTATAGTGTCAATTCACATAAAACGTTATTTCAGGGCCACTATACCAACCCCCCAGGTCCTGTGCAAATGAAATTACACACAATTTTTTAAAAGTTTAAAACAGATCCAGATTTAAATCCAATTACATACAATCCTATTCAATTTGAATATGATACAAAACAGATCAGGTTCAGTATTTCATACACTTTGATGCAATTTTCCATCCTGTGTAAGCACAGAGCTGTGGGGGATAGTGGAGAGAAATGACTCCCATTTAACTGGAAGAAACCTCCAGCAGAACCAGGATTAGGATGGGTGGCCATCTGCCTCGATCGGTTGGACGTTTGGCAGTAGTAAGAACTGCACCACAGAGAGGTGAAAAATGAAGGTTTGATCTGCTTAATCATGGTTTCTACACGTGTTCTGTTTAGTAAAAAACACAACATCAGCGTGCACTGTGAAAAAAGGGCTAACGGCTCGAGACTTAGTAATGCTTTGAACAACGTTGCTGCTGGAAAACCTAAAGGTCTCTGTCATTCCTGTACCTATTTCTAAAATAAACACTGTTACTGTCCAAGTGTAATCCAACAGGAGCTGAGGGCTGCATCAGATCAGCCCCGCGCTCAGTACAGGAACACAAGCGAATGGTTCCAGAGTCTGATGAACGAACCAAGAGGAGATTCTTTCACCAAATTCTTTGTCTCCCTAATCAAGACATGCCCAACAATCACTACCTTTGTACAGACTGATAAATAATCCACATTATGTAACACTGTGCAACAACAGCAGTGCTCAAAGTGGGCCGGTACCTCCACAGTTTTGTCCTTAGTTTCTCATAAACCTGCCGGTACGCAACGTCATTGTCACTAACTGTAAGATACGGCCAGTTCGTATAAGCTACATTACCCACAGGACATCGGTACAAGATGTATATATAAAAGGTAACCATTGGTTGAAATCAGGAAGTCATGACCCACTCTACACTGCTTTTGATTGGGTTGGGATCAGATGACGCATGACTCGAGAGGAACAGCGATTGGTAAATTGGGAGCACAGCTGGGTGCGTGTTGGGAGTTCAGTCTGATCCTCCGCACTGAGAGGATGATTGTTTTTGCAAACAGTAAATCTGTTGGTATGAAATTTAAGTCTTGGCTATAAAAGATGTAAGTGCTTAACATAGTACTCAAAACATTTTTTTTTTTTTTTGGGCCAGTTAAGTGGTCTGAGCTGGAATAATTATTCCATCTTATTCATATAGTGAGCACACGACTTACTGGTATGAGTGTATCAAAAGTAAAAGTAAGACTAAACCAAATAAAACCTTACTTTTTACATTAAGCAGCAGCTGTCTTCCATAGATTGAAATCGTAATCTTACAACCACAAGTTAAAAGCAGTGAAATACCCAAACTCTGCACTCAGATTACTATCATACGTATAAACCTATGATGTAGCTTTTATAAACATCTGAATGAGTTGTTTTCTTCAGACTTTTGTTTTATTTGCTACAGGTGGATTACTCTTGATAAAATGATAACAATGACATGCATCAATTGATTTAAATAATTTGAAATATCATAAAATAGCAGATGAACCTGATGTAATCATGAAATGTATTATGAATCTCTGAAATTTCTAATTCCAAAGAAAACAAATCAGACAGAACATTTAGAGTTTGTGGGAGAAGAAGAGTGCCTACAAGTGTGCAACAGAATACGATCTACTCTTTTATTTTTCCCAAGAACAACCGTGAGGAGGGAGGAAAATGAAGAGAAAGAGAAAAAGAGAGCAGGAAGACGAGAGCAAGAAGAACATGGAGGTAGACACCAGAGAGCAGGAGCCTCATGTACGAAGGGCTCGTTTCTATGCAAAAGTTCAGATGGATCAGTGATGAAATGACTGTGAAAATGTGTGCAGCTCCACGCCAGCTTCATAGCTGCAGCACGCACATTTCTACAGGATTTGTTCTGCTGGCAACGCTTAAAGGGCATGCTGAGGAACTGTGAATGATGTGAAAACAGTTATTAGACACACCTGATGGGGATGTGAAGCCAGATTTTCTGCTTCCCCAGCTATGTTGAGCCAAAAGTCCCGTGGTGGAACGTTTAAAATAAACGTTGGATTGTCAAAAAATAATAAATAAAATATTACTTCCTGTTTTTTGCTACAGTTTCGGAGCGTTCTACCAAGCCACTGAGTGCCTCTGTCTTTACAGTAATTATGTCACATGAGTAAAATTGGAAAGGTCTTAGCTTCACTTTTGCATTTGTTTACAATAATAGTGTGTTTAATCCATGTAAGTAGCGTCTAACAATAATGGGAAGCCTTCCTCTGCTTCACTTCCACCTTCATGTCTGACTCTTGTTAAAGAACTTCTGTGAGTGTGCGCTGCTCTGACCACAGCAGCTGCACATTCACTGTCACTCCTCTTGCGCTCAGCAGTAATGCCAGAGGACAGTGTGCCAAACACATTTTTACATCCCACTATCTCATAGGAGCATCTCCAACTCACATTCCTGAAATTCCCTTTTCCAACATGTAGAGATGATATTTGACTATGCAGAGAGTAGCACATGTGAAGGGCAGACTTGGGCATATATGCATATTTAAACAGGTGTGTGTCAAGGGAGGTGTCCAAAGTGCACTCTGCTCCACATTGATCAGGATGTACAGAAGAAATGCGCTTAAAATTAAGCATACAGTTTCATACATTTGTATTTTTTTGTGCATGCGCTGTTTTTGGGATTTTATCATACGCCATGTCTCAGTAGAAAATTCACACAAGTCTTTGTACATGAGACCCCAGGAGAGCAGATGACAACTGATTTGACAAGTAAACTTCTTCAGTGGCAGTGGTCTAAACAGGATAATAGATCCTGCCTCACTGCAAATGGTTTAAGGACAACGAATTTCAAAGTTGACCTGACTTCTAAGTTCTCCAAATTGCAGTTCATCTGCGCGATGTGCTGATTGAACAAATCAAACCCATAAAGGCCCTTCATACTGATTATTATGTGGACGATCATAAAATAATGGCTGATAAATGTAGGTTTTAATCTGTTACCCGACTCTTCCATTATCGATGCCGACAGAGAAGCTGCAATGTCTTCATTTAATTTGCTTGTTTATTCTGAAATCCTTTTTAATTATCTTTTTAACCGGCCACACTCAGACAAGCCGTTAGCTTGTCAATCCAGTCCATAGTGCACTGGTTCTGTTTTAAAACAACTTTAATCTTCAAAATTTTATAGCGGTTCATGAAAACACTGGTTTTTTTTAATGTTTACACCACTTTTACACCACAGGAAGTGTCCCATGCTGCACTAGAAGTACTACAGCTAGCTGCTGCTGCTGTTGTTTGCTGTTGCAAATAACCATAGAATTCCACGGTAATGCAAAATTCATGACAATATTTATATGACATTTTTGAGATTGGAGCTGTTTTAAGACACCAGAAATCTGTTTTGGTCTTGGCTCTAATTGGACTAAATGTTATTCTGTCAGTCTGGTCAGAATTAAACTGTATTCTTCCAAACTGAGGACGTTAAAAAAAATTTCTACAACAAGTAAGATGTTAATGCTTCATACCCTTTCCACAAACCCCTCCTTGAAAAGATCTGAACTTTACATTTAAGCTCTGAAGCTTTCAGTGGTTCTCATACAAACATGCTGAGATAAAATGTATGAGCTCATCAGCTGTTCGGAGGACTTTATCCAGGCTTTGTGAAAAGCAAAATGAGTGACTTACATATCTCAAAATGATAAAAAGAAGACGAGAGAGATTCTGACCCAAGTCTAACCTCACTTATGCTTTTCTAAATATGCTTCGTGGATAATTGACAAAGAACATCATGACACTGGAGTGATTCTTACCCCCTCCCAGGTACCACATGCGGATTACAAATGTTCTTTCAATTGCACAAAAATAATATAAAAAGCACTTGGAAAAACACAAAGCAACTTGAATACTGCTGTAAGCATTAACCTCGGGGAGGTTAGAAAGAAAACTGCGCTGTGAGGAAGTCATGCTGATCGAAAATCTGCTTCACTGGACTCCTGCTGAGAGAGGCTGATGGATTTTTGATGTTTCTCGAGAACAGGCAGTAGCTGGCAGATACCATGCTGTTCTTCTTCCACATTAGGTCATTTTCATAATTTCCACTGAAACACGGACACAACAAATACGCCCTAACAGAGAGAGAACGCTGCTCATATGCATGCGCGTACTGACACGTCGTGAAAGACTGGAGGGTGGTGTTTGCCATCCAGCTGCACTAAGCCTATCTGGGTGAAGCTGTGCCAAAAAGAAAAAAAAAACATTTTAAGAATTTTTCCTTTGATTGTTCAGCTTTCCGCTTGGACGCATTTGAGAATACGGTGTTGTAGCTGCGAGATGAAGCTGTCTCTGACCTGGTGGACTCCATCACTTGCAGTGTAGATGGAGCGCAGCTGCTTGAGGTGGTCTCTGGTTCGGCTCAAACCTCTGAGGGTCCCGAACATCTCCTCCACCGTAGAATGGGCCTTTTCTGTGGTCAGCTCCTCTGTGTTCAAACAACCTGAAACACATATAAACACACTTGTAAAACAAGGAATGTTCTCCAGAGTTCGGAATAAGAGTTTAACATTGTTAACATATGTGCGAATGAGTTTACGGAGAGCAGATCTGATCCCAGATTCATGAAAATCAAACCCTCTACAAACTGCTGAGAAAAGTGCGGTAAAACGACTGAATCTGCAGAACCAAACGTGCACCTGATGTGGTTACGTTGCTTTTTGTGGACTATTTTCTCAGCTGGGTGTGCGCTGAAAGCAATTAACGAGGAAAATGCATGGAAGTGAGAGCGAGCTCCTTTATTTAAACTGCAGGCTAATCAAAAAGCCAATGTTCCCTTTTCTAGAGACGTGCACAGAAAAGCAAAGGCTTAAAATTACCCAGAAATGAGTGCAGGAAATAAAAGGCAGGGACACAAAGCAGCGAGAGGGGGACGGGGGAAAACAAAGAAGATGAGAAAAATGAAAGAGAGCTAATGTACGGGGATGGAGGGCCACTCAGGGAGGGACAGAAGAAAGTTTGTAGAGTCAGTCAGCTGGCTCCTGGACCCCCCTCTCGCTCTGATCAGGAATGCTTATTTAGAAGGTCAGCAGTGTTATAAAACATATAACTTGAATCAGAATATTAAAATAAATCTGATGACTTCATATTCAGTGCAAAGTGTAGTAAAAGAGTTTATGCGGGAGAACAAATTCGAAGGATCATCTGTGGCTCAGGTGTTGGTCTGTTCCTGGTTAAACCTCCACATGTCAAAGTGCCAAGTTGCTCTTGACAGCCAGCACTTTGCTCAGCAGCTCTGCCTCTTTGTGAGTGTGTGTGTGAGTGTAGATAAATAAGAATAGCATTGCAGAGCGCTGAGCTAAGTTTACGAGGCGCTTTCTTTTCCTTTATTTAACCAGATAAAAAAAACACTGAGAACAAGATATCGTTTCCAAGGGTGACCCAGCCAAGAGGTCAGAGGCACATGCCACAAAACAACGATCCAAAAACAAGTAACAATATAGGATTAAACTTACAATTATTTTACCAACAAAAATAGTTCAGGTGAATGTGCAGAAACGTGGCATAATAGTGATTTTAACGGTAGTTTAAAACAAGGCAATGGTTAAAACATTGCCTTGTTTTAACTATTCAGAAGTGCTTTAAACGTGCAGACTACATCTGGACAGATCTTCATTGTGGCTGACATTCTTAAGTTCTCACTTTCTTCCAAAAAAGACTGGTTCAGATCTATTTTCTGTGAGGCTTACGTTGACACGCTCTGTAACATAATCAACACACCATTTATATATCACAGACATGAAGAATAAAACAGCCTTAGAACAAAAAAAGGTTCTAGATTCTTAGAATTGTATGTTTTTTTTAATTATTATTGCACCATTTACTATTTATATATTTACCACAATATGATACCCAGTGTGGATGTACAAATGTGTGTGTAATAGGAGCAATGCATTTGTCCAAGGGCTTCTGATGGTAACTGAGCGCTGAATTCATGCTATATTTGGTTTAAACTCCTGGCAGTTTGAAGTGAACTTCTGTGGAGATAGCTGTATGAATGACTTCAGTCTAACGATACTGATGAGCTAATGGCTAGTCTGAACACAGCCAAGACCAAAATGAATTACTGCCATTTTACAATACCTCAAAAAAAAAAAAAAGTTTAAACACTTTAAATACATGTACAATGTACTTTACATACATTTATATTGGGTTCTCTGAAACATAGCATTATTATCTCATCAAAACCACAACTTAAGAGGATCACTGCCTTCTTAAAACAACTCCAATGTTTAACATTTTTGAGCGCTCTGAGTGGTAAGTAAGATGAGAAAAAGGCAATAAAAATCATTCAGTGAGGAAGGTGTATCCAGCTGGAGTTATGAAGTTAATATAGCTGAGCTCTACCAGTATTCCCATTTTGAAAGCTAAAGAGGAAATCTTACTAATTTTTGAAAAATCCAAAACTTTCTTTCAGGAACTTTTGTTTTCTCCCCCCGTCTTGTTTTGTATATAAAGTTTCATGCAGATCATGCTTGGAGTCAATGAAGAGTTGTGGAAAAAAGGTTTCATCACTTTTTGTAATTTTGCAAAAAGAAAAACAAAAGTAAAAAAAAAAAACTTTCCACCTCTCAGCCAAACTTCTATGTGAAAAAAAAAGACTTAATAATTTAGAGATAGACATACAGATAAAACGTACGATTTAAGAACAAGAGACCAACATGTGTCGATGACTATGATGATGCCACTTATAGCTGCATGTGTGTAATTGTTTGTATTGCAGAATCAGTGAAGGTACTGTGCATGCCTCGTATATTAGGAGCTCTAATGGAAAAAACAAAGCAAATGCAACAGTGGTTTTTACTCGGCTAGAAGAATGGAAATGCCTCCTCATGCGTGGACCCATAAAAAAGTTAAATAGATCATGGCTTAAAATCCTGTTTCTGTTCATTTGGTAAAATGTCTTCAAACTTTCCCAGGCAGTTTATCTGCATTAAGAAACAGCAGGTAAATCATAGAGACGTTGTCCACGGAGAGTAAGAGGAAAACATGCCTTCATTTGTTAGAGGCGGCGAAAACAACAGACATGGAGAGAAATGTCAGAGGAATAAACAAAAATACTATAAAGAATGAAAGCAGAGACCTTCTACTTCTCATGAAATGTTGATATGCACATCTTAGATCTAGTTTATAATGATAAATGGGAAAAAGAGAGAAAGAAAACAGCTGCATGGTGTTTTTAAAATAGAGCCATCAGAGAGGATCAAAACAATTGAGATGGGCGGTGGCGATCTAACCACTGAGCTGAAAATATACGGGTCCATAAAAAAACGTGCTGCTGATTCACTGCTTTGAGATCAGCAGTATTAAAAATATAGACTACAACAGTTTTAAAGCAAAATAATAATACAGTACAGTCACTCATGGACTATACCAGATGACAATGAATATACTAAAAAATGTCTTTGATAAAGAAAGTTTTTATTAAAGAGATGCAGAATTGCCAGGCGCTCTCCCCCTCATTTGTCTACTCGTGACTTCTGCCGCCTCAGAATTACAAACACCAGAAACTTGAAAGCTCTTAGATCAAACTTACATAACTAATGAGGTCAGATGTTGAACAGCCCTTCCATCTGAATGAAGGCAGATACCGTGCATGAGTAATAAGATTTAACTCAGAACAGGCGGTAAAAGTCTCCCATCATGCATACTGGTTTTATAGATCGTAATCTATTGTACTGTGAGCTGATGGAGGGGCAGCTATGCTCCTCTGATTCCAACAAGATAACTCCTCCAATGCTGCAGAAATACATGTTTTATTTGGCACAGTACGCTGTTGGGGAATATGCCAGTGTCCACATATTTTGGTAATGCAGACCAAGCAGCTTGACTTCTTTTTAAGACTCAGTCTGTGTTTTTTTTTTATCCTCGGTCAGTTTTTCCACCTCTTCCCTTATAGACCACGTCACATTTAGCACAGCGGGTCTTTGTTTTGAGTTGCTGTCTCCAGGAATGTAAAGCATCTGGCTCATTGGCTGCCTCTCCTGCGCTGGCCGGGTCGAGACGTAAACCTTTTGGGAAATACAGCGGGACCGAGCGCGATGATTCAGTCAGATGGGGGTCTTATCTCAATGAATGCCAGCAGAGGACAAAAGAATCCAAAAAAAAAAAAAGCTGGAAAACAAGCTACAACAGAGCACAGGAAAAACAAAAATACGGAAAATACACCATTATCTGGTGTAGATGCGGTTTGTTTTATTTGCTAAAATGGAGGTAAAAAAAGTTCTTAAGACACGAAGGGGAAAATCTGCTGCGAGCGAGCCCCGGATGACTTGTTGCCAAAGGCATACAGTGCTGGTCGCGGGCTCGGTGTGGGGTTGGGCCTGTGGATGCAGGCTCCCCTGGGGCGGTCTGTGGTTTGGATGTTGATTGTGGATGTGCAGATTTTAGGGAGAAACAAAACCAGGTGTTGATCCGTGAACATCCAGCCTGGCTGTGAAGCTGAACACCTGCGTCTGCATTCACGTCACATGGCGCTGCCGCTCTGCCCAACATACTGGCACCAGCCTATGAATCTGATCTCTCCCACCTGAATGTGTGAGCAGAGCTCCTGCTTGCTCTATTTAGGTAAATAATAGCCACTTAGTTCACACCCACCTGCCTGTGTTACCTTCTAATTCCTCGTTTTTATGATTTAAAGCCTTTCTCTGAGGCACATTTGATGGAAAATATATGTGCAGCCATTTGATATGTGCAATGTCTAGATCTATATCTGCATTTACCTCCTGGAAAAAACTGAATTTAATTAAAGACCTAACATTCCTTGAAGGAATGCATATCGCCTTTCTTGCCAGAGTTTTAAACTGAGATCATCTTATGTCAAGACATGATGAAGCTACAGCCGCTCTTGTTAAACCTTGAAAATGACTATCTGACGCAGTCTCTCATGCAATCCATTAGTGTTTGGAATATGTGTCGTAAATGATTCTCATCAAATTTGAGCTCAGAATCTGTAAAATGATAAATGGCCTGCACTTGTATAGTGCTTTATCTAGTCCAAGGACCCCAAAGTGCTTCACACTACAATCAGTCACTCACCCGTTCATTACATTCTTGTGTTGGCTTTGGATAATTAGCCTTTGCAGCCATCTTGAATTGGGTTGACCCCAAAAGTTAAACAGTGAAAGATTTACATTTCTAAACTACTTTCTGATATTTTGATTAAAATATGTCCATTGGTCCACGAAATATTTTGCTAAATGGCAAAATTATAGCCATTTTTGTGTTTGCTGAAGATGACCAGCTGTGGTGGCCATCTTTAATTAGGTTGACATCAAAAGGTAACCAGTTGTAGATGTACATCCAATGATTACTTTCTGAGAGTTTCAGTAAAACTTGTTAAGCCGTTTACTGAATGATTTGCTAACACGACAGACACACGAACGCACACTCTGGTAAAAACATTGTCGCCAGCCTTTTGCCTTTCAGTGGAAGGGGATAATCATCTTCTTCTTTAGAGAACTACAAGGTAATGTTTACTAACTGACTCACCACTCTTCCATGCTGCTAAGAGACAAAGAGATTAGGGACAAAAAGAATTTGGCCTGGTTTGGATACAAAGACCACCAAGAGAGCAGGGAGGAAACGTCTGATTGAGGGTTTTCTAAGTGAAGGGTAAGTGTAATCTGTGAAGCTCTGAAAGGTCGGGCAACCAACCAGAGAAATACAGAGGAATGGACTAAAAATAAAGAAACAACCCGAAGAAAGAGCTAATGCAATCAGATCTAATAAAGAAATCTTGCTGTAGTGATGAAAAGACTTGGAGCTCTGCAACAAGTAGGTCAATGTGAGTAAAGCTGGTTGGGTCCGAGATCTTTTAACATGTAATGCATAAATTATTCCATTGAAAAGGTTTATAAAGCAACTTGAAACAGAAAGTACCATGTCTACTGGCTTTAAAAAAGCTTCTAAAATGACAAAAATAAAAACAAAATATAGTTCTTCACGAATTATGGTCATTTATGGTCTATTTATATTTAGGACGACTAAAATGTAAGAGACTCAAGCTGACAGAAATTGTCTCTGTACATCACATTGAGCAGATATTTGTATGATATTCATCCAATTTTACAAAGCAAAACTATTTAGCCTGTGCTTTTCGTTTTGCTGTCATCAGCAAATTCTTGTCACCAGCTAAACAGTTTGTTTAATGGTAAAAAACAGTTAATAATGCCTAACTATCTGATGTAATTGGTCTAATGGTTTATGTTCCCACAGGGAAGACTGACTTATTGGTGTTCTTTAATTTTTCACAAGTCCAAAGTTGAAAAATACAAATTTTTCACTCCTTAATGAATGCATCATTCAGTGATCCAATGATTTCTTTCTGAGAGTTTCCTTAAAATCTGCTTAGTGGTTCATGAGATATTTTACTAAAGCCTCACACAACCTGTTGTAAGTGCACCTACAGGCAGTCTACGGTAAAAAAAACATTTGGCCAATCAGTGCATGAGACTTGCGCAGGACTTTTTTTTAGCCCCGCAGAAGGTAACAGACTGGCCGTGGAGACTTTTGGTCTTGCACATGCAAATTCAGGACTTAGTAAAAATTAAGAATGCTTACACTACCAACCTGTACTTCATGAGCATGCCTGAACCAAATCAGGAGGGGCTAATGTGGGAACTGGAGCGCGAGTAGAGGCTTTGTGATGACAGTAAGATGCATGAGCGACAAACAGACATTGTAGAATTGATGTACCTCATAGGTACTACACAAGCACTCTACACTTGCTTTATGAGTGGCCTTCAAGTCAGAAGTATATCTGATTTTATCAACCATCACAGCCAAGCCTCTTGGTCGTGCCTCCAGCTTCTGCCTCTTGGAGGCTTTGGTGCAGAACTTGCTGTCTGACTTGTCATAAATCTCCTTCCTCTCCGAGAGCCACTCCACAAGGATGTTTTCTACCGCTGGCCTGATGGCAAACTTCTTCCTGTCCTTGCAGGGTTTGCTGGGGCTGCTATCATCATCATCATCATCATCAAATTCTTCATCCTCCCTCTCAGCTATTTCATGTTGGGTTTCTTAAGGTTGCTCTTCAGGCTGATCCCTCTTTGGAGGTGCAGCGAACATTACTTTTGCACCCTTCTTCTTGGGAGCCATCTTCTAACATTCAAACTGATACTTTAAAATAATTAATTAAGTAAATGATGGTGAGACCAGGTTTGCAAAAATACAAGACAAAGACGAAAGGGAAAAATCATAGTAGACAAACAAGATGAACTGAGCTGCAGTTGTCCACCATGGTCTCTCCAATTTGTTATCAAATGAGACTTTTATAACATAATTGAAGATTTGCTGTCGCTGCAGCAATTTTGGGCTCTGTACAGATGGGTTATCTCATCCTGTTCAAAGTTCTGTTGGTTCTGGACAATATACTGTATGACAAAAAGAAATAAGCTTTTTTAAACCATTTGACTGATTATCTTATTAGATAAACGCACACATAGAAATCATCAACATCCATTTTTCACATTTCAAAATATTTCACAATCAAATCAATGGATTTCATTTTTGGATAAATCATATTTTCATGAGCTTTACAAGAATGTAAACATTCTGTCTTTACTGATTAGAGGTTCAAGGATGACCTTGGAGTATACAAGTGTCCACAGTACAGTCAATTGAAAAATGATTTGAGGTCAGAGGTCATAAAAGGTGGGGGTTCCTCACACTACAGTTGAACCCACTTGCATCAAAAGTACAGCCTGTACTCTTGGCTGCAGACTGATTGTTTTCAAGTCATACACACTCCATGTGCATTTATCACGTGAGTCACATATACATTGTCCGCCACCCAATGATGCAATTTTTTCCACGCCTCGAGCACGTCAGGCACGCAACCTGTACTTGACAAGTACTATGTTCGTACGGTTTCCTAACCTTTCCATCAGTGATCACTGGGACCTGACTCAGAGCTGTCAAGCATCGTGATCCGTACACGTCCAAAACACTTACGGTGGGTTGTGAGCTTAGCTTAACAGACAGTTTACTGTTAAAGTTAACACCAATGTTTTAGCGAGCAGTGCGTAGTGTGCAGGTCTGGCTCCGCCTTACCTCTCTGAGCTCTTGCAATTACACTGCCCTTCCCGCTCACTCAGGTCAGCAGACCAGCTTCTCCTGGTTGTGCTGAGGACGCGGCGTAAACTCAGAGGAGACGGAGCTTTTTCTATGGCAGCTCCAAGGCTTTGGAACTTACTGCCAATATATATTAAACAGGCCTCTTCACGGTCTAATTTTAAAACTGCTTTGAAAATGCATCTCTTTTCTTTGGCTTTTGACCCAGCATGAGGAAGGTCATTTTATTTGTCAAGTTGTCTATAATGTCTTTTATGTATTTATTTGTTTTATGTTGATGCCTTTATATGATGTCTGTTCAGCACTTAGGTCAGTTTTGCTGTTTTAAAAGTGCTTATAAATAAAGTTGGCTTGGCTAGTGCTCAGAGAGTGTGCTGTTGTAAATTAGTTACTACCACATCAAATTTTAGATATAGTTAGCCATTTTTTTGTTGGTTAATGTTTAGCAAAACACTTTTGCTTTTTTTCCAGTAGTTTGATGTGTGCTTATGTGAGCTTGTAGGGTCGGTACTCTCCCATGTGCTTCACTAAGCTTTAGGTGTTACTGGGAGTAATTTGTGTCCGAGTTTATATATCTGTATGGTAGCTAAATGATTTAAGACTAATAAGCTGCATGAACAGGGTTAACAGGGAGCTGCAGTACTGTATCCCTGTCCCTGTGATGTTTTGACTAAAGTGAGTGAAAAACATTTTATTCAAAACACAGAACCTTCTGATTGTGTAAAATACAAAAAAACAGCATGTCCTTTTTAACTGAGCAGTTAAGTTTGACCAATTTTGCTCAAACAATAGAATAAACAGAGAGGCAGTAACTCAGGGAGGAAAAAAGGGACGTGGAGGATTTGTTTGTCCATTATCACAGCCACTGTGCTCTGTTCACAGGAATTATGGTCTCTGCTAAAGAACAGAGGGAACATTGAATTAGAAAAAAGAAACAAAACAAAACAACACAGGCCGTTTCCTCAACAACCCTTAAAACACTGCACAAGCTGACCATCTACACGTGAGCCCAGAATCAAGACTAATCACGCTGTACTTATCAGAGGAATGTAGACAACGGGACTACTTATAAATAGCCCCGTTTATTTTGAAACCCGATCAAAAATTCTATTCTGGTCTGAGAAACGAATGAGGCTATGTGGTTTTTAAGACGGACAAACAGAAGGAGGAACAAGATGTGCAGCAGAGTAACATTTTTTTTTTCTTTTTCCAATTTTAAACAATAAAATCATTTGTGGAATGCTGGGAAGGAGAAGCTTTCTGCTACCGTATGTCAGCATGAAAGAAGAGAGATAGAAGTGGTGGGTTTTAAGAGCTACATGCTTATTGTGCCCCTCTTCCTTTACACGATGCTGGCTGTCATTGAAACCATGTGTTTCCTTAGGTCAGGAGGTAAAACACAGCCAGATTGATGGGATGTAAACACACACAAGGCTACAATAAACTACTAACAGAGTTATGCTCAAATGTAGCTGAACATTTAGCTTAACACCTTTGACTTTTACTTGATAGTTTTCAACTGAACGTAGCTCAAAATGGCAGCATTTTATGATATTCTGGTGTGAACGGCTCCTATAACCTGACAGATTCTTTAGGGACAAAATGGAGTTATTTTATGCCAAAAAATGCAACATTTCCACTGGGGAGCAGGTTGTCTGCTGGTTGTGAGTGCAGAACGGCCAGGTTGTTATACACCTGCATGTGAAGGTGCTCCCATCTATGTGGGGATCCCTCAGTGATGAAATACATGCCTCTTCACCTCGCTTTTAACTTTACACTAACAGCCAAAGGCTCATGCCTTAATACACCATCGGCTATATTGATATCTGAGCACAGAGAATGGGAGAGAAGCAAACAGATGTAAACACAAGCTGATTTATCAGATAACATGTGCCGGCCACTCATCGCCTGCTCAAATCAGGCGAGTCAAGCTCATGGGGAAAAAGCCATATGTCTGCAATGTGAGGATGAGAAGCTCTTTATTTCTATCCCTAACTTCATCTCTGGATGTTGCCAAATTATTCATAGTACTTCTTTGAGACCAAAATAATAATGAATAAAAAAAATATTAGAAACTGAAATGTCAAATCTGGCTGCTGATTATTTTAAATCACACAACGCGGCAGCTCCATTCGTCATTGTGAATGTGAAATCGGGATCAGCTGATGTCTCACCCGATCTTACACAACTGATGCTGCTTTATGTGACTGACTCAGCCAGATAAACAAGTCTTTTGATCCTAATGCAAGAGATGAGAATAAAAGACTTGGAAAGAAAAAAGAAAAATCAATGGAGCTTTAGAAAAAGAAACTCCATTGAAATAAATGAACCTGTTCTTGAGTGATAAAATAAAAACCTTTCGAATTGAATACACGTGGCATTATGAATTAAAATAACTCTCAAAATAAGTACAGAGATTAAAAAAAGTAAATAAAAAGAAAGTAGAGTCTATCTTTAATCCTAAGGTTTTATTAGAATGCTTTAAAAATAGCATTTGGTCCAAACCAGGTCTTAAATTAGTTAAAGGATTAAACAACACCTATTTATATTTATTATATGAATTTACTTCATGGTTCTGTTATTCATGGCAGTGGGGGATTATGTAATTACCTTTGTGTATGTGTTTGTCTTTTAGTAAAATATCACACGAACCACGGGGTATTCTGTTGAAATCCTCAGAACGTAATCGTTGGATGTTCATCTACAGCTGATTAACTTTTGGAGTGAGCCAATTTCAACATGGCCTCCAAAGCTATTCAACTTCAGCAAACACAAAAAATGGCTAAAACTCAGTCAATTTTCCAGATATTGAGTGAAAATTCGGTGTTCCGACTAAAACAGTTGTAACTTGGTTATTTCTTAACATAACATGACTTTAAGTTTAAATCTCTGTCATGAAAGGCAGTGGGAAATATCCATTCTTTTAAGAAATGTTAGGTCTTTTATGTCATTCTGTTGTTAAGGCCTAATCTTCCCTGGAGTGACCCACTTAAGAGAAAACACAAGACCTGGTAATCTGGGCTGCTGTATAGACTCTTTAGGAAGTGCAGAACAATACCCCACTAAAGAAACACACACTCCTCAGGGCATCAAGAAGTCACTTTAAACTCCAACATCCCACACTGTTAAAGGCTTTAGTGTAGATCTGGGCTCTTTTGAGAGTGTGTGTGGGTATGGATGGTCGTTTCCCTGCGACGTCTTGAGAAACGGTTATGATAAAAGCACAAAAGGTACGAGTCACCATCTCCTGTGTGGTTTTACTTCAGCAGGGTGGTTTTGGGTGGGAATGTGAGCTGAAAGGTGGCTTGGCATCAGGACTCTGTGCTGTCTGCTAACAGGTGTGAACAGAACAGCAGGCATGACCTCGCTGCTGCAAACAGACCTCCGTCTTGTTTTTGTTGATATATTAAATGTCTGATAGGAACGTGGTTACATCTGACTAGTTTTGAAAAGCAGGTCATAGGGGAATGATTGTAAAGAGTGGGGTCAGTAGCTCAAACAATAAGCCAGCGTATCAAACTGTCATCAAACCAGATCCTAAATTTCACCCACTGGAGTTTTAAAGCAAGTCAGGCAGCAGGATTACAGACACAAACTCAATTAGTTTCTAACACACAAAAAAAACATATTCAGCCTCCTTTATCTTGAAAGTTGACAATGAATCCCATCCTGTCTGAATGGCACAGCATTACCTAACACATCAAAGTCATGCCTTTCATTTTTTAATATACAGAATACTTGAATGAACTGAGTAACAACTGTTACATAAAAACTTTGGCTGCTTAAAAAAGCGGTAAAATGACTTAGTTTGATTTTATTCCAAAAGATTTTGGTTTCACCCTGCTGTCATTTCATCAGCTCGACTGTCACTCCTGCTGACTCCGAGCTTCAAAAACCCACAGTGATGTGTTTTTTTTGACTGTGTATATTTGTGTGTAAACGGTAGCGTGTTCTAGTCATGCTGGTGCAGGAAGGTTCGATAGATCACTCTGGCTAGGTGCAGAGGATGACACCTGTTCCACACGGAGAGAAAATCACATCTTTGCACGCAATGTAATATGAGTCCCTTTCTTTGGACTGGATGACGAAGAAGATATATATAGTAATATATATATATTATAGTGGGATGCTAATCTACCCCCCATCTTCTCCATGTTGGTTCTACTGCCTGCCTCAAAGCTCACAAAGTACATGTCAGCGCTTCTGCTCGATAAATATATATATATATATATATATATATATATATGACCCGGGTTCAAATCCAGGCCGGGGCAAAGATACAACAGTGAAATTGAGCTATCCA
>NC_051453.1:17823636-17850083 GCF_001649575.2 Kryptolebias marmoratus | reverse complement strand
CTGTTTCACTTTTTGCGTTTTCATTAAACTTCAGCTGTTCAGCATATCTTCAGCCGCTTTCAGCAAAATTATTCAGCAAAAAAAGCATTCACACTGCATTTTCGCAGGAAATGCAACTTCTCTAGTTACTATTAAGAGTTGTAATGCTGTCCAAGCTTTGTGTGTCAGAACAACTACTGTTGCAGAAACAGCAGTTTAGCCAAATATTAAAACATATTAAAAAATTAAAAATATTAATCTATCCAGCAAAGATTTTGTTATTAGTTTGAAACAAATTTGTATTTGTACATCCGTAAATGCTCAGAAAGTTACAAAACACTGCTGAGGGGCTCCTGTGCAGATATCACATCAGACATACAGTAATGATGCCAAACATACTGTGGTCTGTTTGTGAGGTAGCTGATCGTCCAGTCAGGTGACTGTCCACTCCACCTTCTTCTTCTAGCACCCCCATTTGAAAGCACTGGAAAAGAAGGAAAATACGACCCTCACAGTGCTTCCAGGGTTGTCCAGGTGGGGGAGGGATCTGTGCATCCTGGTCCTCAGACTGCATAAAGGTGACACCTGGTGACTATCTTTTAATAAATAATCAAATCTGTTTATGGAAAGTTTATATAGAAATGTGGATTTTTTTGGCAACTATATTATAGGGCAGGGGTGGGCAACCCTGGTCTTGGAGAGCCACTATCCTGCATGTTTTCCTTGTTTCTCTGCTCCAACAAACCTGATTTCTGCAGAACACGAAGAGGTCATTTAACCTCTGAATCAGGTGTGTTGGAGCAGGGAAACAAGGAAAACATGCAGGATAGTGGCTCTACAGGACCAGGGTTGCCCACCCCTGTTATAGGGAATTGAAAGCATAAAGTTCATTGTGCTTGAAAGGGAAATATAATAAAAACTGAAAGCTCAAACAGTCGACAGAAAATGTTTTGTTTTTACGAGATGCTTTTTTTCCTCCATCTATGATTCGAGCTAAAACTCCCACACACTCACTCGCACACACACACAGAGTGCTAACAAATGCAACAAAGTAAAGCTGTGTGGAAGTGGAAGTGCTCTGAGATACTTAGGGTGTCTGAGTTCATAAAGTTTGTCACAAGGAGTTTATCAGCCCATGGTGGGATTTATGTTTCTGCAGGTGAAAAGGGAGTTGACAGAGAAGCCACTGAATGGACAGAATAGACCTCAGAATATCTCTGGGTCCTCTGTTTTGCACACCTGTGTGCAGTGAGGTGTTTGTGGGGTACTTGTGCATGTGTGTGTGTGTGTGTGTGTCTGTGCACAAGCAGCTGGCAGGTTCAGCAGCAGAGGCGTCTGAAACACAAGCATTTAATTATTGGAAAACATTCAGGGGGGATTTCATTACATTTTAGAAGCCAAAAGTATTTTATCATTTAACAGGTTGACTGTGACTCTGTTATGCAATGAAGGAAAAAAAAAATCTATTTTTTGCAAATTAGGAGTTATATAAGTATTAAAAAACCTATGTGACATTGCCGAACGCAGCCGACACTTTTAAGTGAGAAAGCTCTGATTGTGACTTGTGACATAAAAGCTGCAGTCGCGGTGCAGGGAGCGTGTTAGAGGACTTATTTCTTTAATCCCACAATGAAGTGAAGAAATTTCTCCCTGGCAGGATGGGCACTGAACCCGAGTGAACCTGCAGAGCGTGGCAATGCAATCATACCTGCATGTGTGTGAAAGAATGTTATTATCACCGTGATGACTGAGGGTGTGCATGTGCCAGACGAGGAGAGGGTTTTTTAAAAGTTTTTTTTTAGCTGAACATGCATAAATTGTGGGACAGAGTTCGAATCAGAGCTGCACACACTTCAGAGCAAGAGTAAAAGTGTGTGTGTTGCAGAAAGTAAGGGACAGTTTTCATCACTCCTCAATTCAGGATCATTCCTGAGGGTGAGGGCTGAATACAGAAAGAGCGGCCACATGGTTTTGTTTTTAAAGCCACGGTAGCTGTCAAAATACACAATTTTTCATTGTTTTTAATGAGAATCTTTACACTAACTAAATTTCTAAATAATTGTTTGAGGGTTAATGTAGGAGATCTGGTGTCACTGATTCCATCATTCTCCCTCTGACTCAGTTTACATCCGGGGATTATTTTACTGACTCAATATCCGTCGCACACCAAGTCTGCCTGAAGTGTATGCGTCAGTGTCCAAATGTAAACAAACGACTCATAACTACTGGCAACAAAACCTGACTCAGCTGATTTCTCTCATTTATTACAAATTATGCAGTAGACGGATGGTAGTTACTGCTGCATATCCAGTGGTTATTTTTAACCATGTACGAAAAACTTTAAATGAAAAACATGAAAAATTGCATCTTTTTACAGCTTTAATATCTGATGGCACTTGGAGACCTTCAATGAGGGGCGAACTGTGAGATTACTCATCTCAATTTAGCAGGTTACATTGTGTATACACACACACACACACCATGGGACAAACACTGAAGTGATCTACTTCCTGTGCTACACAAACCCAGACAGAAGGAAATTCTGTGCCTCTGGCAAACTTCATCTCAGACATATTTTGGGTAAAAGTGCCATTAGTCTTCCCCCTGGTGGACAACGGAGTGAACTACACACTGCGCACTGATCAGACAAAAACTGAAATCTTTTCTTTTCGCAAACAATATATAAACACTCATCAAAACAATAAAAATCCTTACATAATTTTGTCACTAACAGTTTAAACATTATGTAAAGCGTATGATAGTGGTATGAAACTTGAAAACCTCTTGTAAAGACAGAGTGCCCTCTTTTGGCTAAAACTAAAAACTGCTGCAGATAAAAAAGCTGCATCAGCCATCTGTTCAAATTGTACAACCATTAATAATTTCAGGAGGTGAGACGAACAAGAGGAAGCGTGTTGTGAAAGAAAAAAAGCATCTACTGAATCAATATTGTACCATTTAGTCCTTTTAAGTGAATTTCTTCAACCTTTTTTTTCTTCATCATCAAGACACAGGAGTTGTGAACAACAAAAAGGTAAAAGAATTATTTTGCATCAAATATACTTCAATTAAATCAACTGATTCCCCTCTCTGTGGTGTACATTTGGACACTGAAAATACCTTCATTAAAGGCAGAGCCATCAGCATGACGTAACTGTTTATAAAGAAGGAGTGAATATTAGTTTGTACCAGAGCAAAGTAAACAGACAGATCGTAAAAGCCAGCATACAAGCAATTATTAACCATCACTTTAAAGAGAAAAAGGCTCATTATATCTAAAAGAAAGTGCATTTTCTGTTGGCAAACTTTGGATTAACAGTTAAAATAAAATTTTTTATATAAACTGCTAAATCCCACAGGTTATTTTTTTCAGAAAATATAAAGTTTGTCACATTTATTTCTTGTTACCCTGTGACTTATGTAATTGCAACACCTGCGCTGATGTCATGATTGTGCGTTTCCGAGTCAGCCTGTGGCCGCAGAGAGCCTCTGGTTCTTGGGTTTAGTCCCAATCCTCAATTTGAGGCCTGAAAATTTCTGTGTTGGCGTTTCAGTCGGCAGAATCGAGGAAAAACAATCAACGCCCCGGCCGTGCCAACCTGCTCGCAATCTCAACATTATTCGGAGCGGTTTGACTTCTTCAGAAAGCCTGTGGAATTAGAAAACCCTGAAGAAACAAAAAAAAAAAAAAAAAAGGGGGGGGGTGAGGTCAGAGACGAGGTTAAATATGAGTAAACAAGGACTTCCTCCCTGAGGGTACAAATCTGCACCTGGACTTCTCATTACTGCTCCGCTAGGAGTCTGCTCGGCAACAGGGAGCACACGTGGCCCAGAGGAAACAAGCTCATAGCAGAGCACGTCTCCAAAGCTGCATCAAACAGAGATTTCTGACAGAACGTTAGAGTTTAACAAACCATTTCTCTTGGTTTAATGAGCGAACACAGCTGTTCAGACATAAGACATAAGCTCGTAGTGGCTGCTGTTAGAACACATTAAAGGGCGTTTTTTTTTTCTTCCTGCATAAATGAAGTGTCACATTTGCGTTTATCCTCTAACTTAAAGGTCCCCAAACGGCAGACCGAGGTCCAGGATCAGACCCAAATGAAGTCCTATCTGGACCCAGATCAGTTGTTAAATTCAAGATTTCTGGCATTATTTAAATATATGTACAGTATTCTGCACCTTTGAGAGAAAAATGTCTTTAGGTGGACCTCTCTGAATTTTAATTGAGGGCAATGGCTCTAATTTATGATGCATGTTATGCAATCCTAGACTGCTGATGCACATATAGCAGTTAAAACTCAGCAAAACACAGCAGTCACTCCATCTATGCACAGGCAAGGACCAGGATTTATTTATGACTCACTGACTCTTTGATTCTCTTCCATTTCACAGCTCCAACAGCTTGTTTTCTTCCCCTCTGCCCCCACTCCATTACATCCATCTCCTGCCATCAGCGCCGATACAAACGGCCCGGCCTTTCTGTGCCAGAATGTGCTTTCATCACGTCTTGATTCATGTTGAGCTTTTATTACCAAGAAAGATGCGAGAGTCAGGTTAAAGCAACCAATGCGGTCATTATTTTAAAGACAAAGATGTGGAGTGTGGGCTACAGTATAAAAAACCCAAAAAACAAACTGCTTTGTGTCCTTTTCTCCTCTTTGTTTCCCCAAAGGTCTTCACCTGGGGCCCCGAAAAGCCCCTGTGGAGCTGTGGCAGAGGGCGTGGAGCAACGAGAATCAAGGGTCGAGCAGAAAAAAGGACGGCAGGAGGAGGAGAGGATGGCGGGTGATTTTTTATTTCTCCCACCAGGTTTCCTCCAGTCCCTTTTGGGCCGTTAAATCTCTCACAGTCCGAGGACTCATCAATCTCAAAGACCTTCCCTCTGGTTTGGACTCTTTCACAAATGGGCTGCAGAAGGACCCAACTCACAGCGTCCACATGCAGGTCGGACAGAGAGAGCGGAGAGCTGCCCGTCTATACCAGAACCAGAGGTCCAAAGGGAGTCCGCTCTTATTTTGACAGTCCCCGAGTTCAGGGAGAGAATCGACTTTGTTCTGTTTGTTTTTCAAGGAGAAACATCTGAACATCTGTGGAGTTCCTCGGAGCAACACGCTGGGCTAGAGTTACAGACTGCCCTGGTGGACAGGAATGCATAAACACGTGTGTGCTTTAGAAAACATTTAGATGGACATGCATGCAAGTAAAAATGAGAAACACACAAAAATATAAAGGATAAGCCAAAGAAGAGATTGTGCATCACTGCGGTGAGTATAAAATATTGCCAAATAAACCAGTTTTTTCAAGTCAAATTACAAAGAAATCTTAGAAAGAGTCTGGAGAACGTCTGCCTGGAGCACACAAACACGTCTCCAGTTGTAGACGGACTGACATCTTCATTGTCTTCTGGCTGTGGCTCACATTTGTTTTGTGTTTCTGCAGATTGAACCAACACATCCAAAACTCAAAAGAAGTTCCTGAGCAAACATTGCACAAGCACTAACTTATTTCACTTGGCAAGAATATCTGGGTCTTTGTCACGGAGCTCCTTTTTCAATAAATATACTTGTCTTGTGCTTAGGAATGCTAAAGTCTGGTGAAAAACAGATTTAATGATGCTCTACGAAACTTTAACCCACAAAGGGGAATATTTTCCTGTAAACAATTCATTGTAACCAGCCCTTTCTCAATTTTTGAAGTTAACACGGCTGTCACTAGGGGGCACTGCTAGTCCACTCCCAGAGCTCCGAACCCCTCACACACACCGCTCACGTTCACGAGTGTG
Organism: Kryptolebias marmoratus; assembly: GCF_001649575.2. Taxonomy (NCBI): domain Eukaryota; kingdom Metazoa; phylum Chordata; class Actinopteri; order Cyprinodontiformes; family Rivulidae; genus Kryptolebias; species Kryptolebias marmoratus. The sequence goes on along the minus strand of NC_051453.1, from coordinate 17,844,319 downwards.
TGTGAGCCCCCACTTTCAAACAGGCTGCTGCCACGACGACTCAACTGTTTTCTATCGTTCGCCTGAGGGAGATTAGCGTCTTCCTCCCCCTATTTTTTTTTTTTTTTTGAAACTGTGTCTAACTTCTCCATTTCAGATAATGCAGCGGGGTTGTGGCCCAGATGTGAGGCACCAACTCTGACTCGGCTAAGAAAACATCCACTTTCCCTCCTTCTCTGCTCTCTCTGCGTTTTTCTGTCTAATTTAAGTCCGACTGCTCCTCTTGACCATTCGGTTGGACTCGTTTGCTTCCCTTTTAAGCTAATTTCACGTTGCAAGAACCACAAAAACTGAAATTAAAGTGTCATTTCTGCTTTTGAAGATCTTGCAGAGCAAAGCGCAGACACGTATTTGCAAAATATAAACTGCATTATAAGCTGGAAAAAATGAATCTGAGGCATGGATGAGACAAATATAGAGAATATTTCAGTTTACATTTAGGTTTAGTGACACAGCTTGACATGTTTTGGCCGTAAACACAGATTCTCCTAGATCAGATTTGACTCCTTTTTCCCCCCAAACTGAAAGAAACAGTTTACCCTGCTCCAGTACCTGGGCGTGTGTGACATGTAGGATGGTTACTGTACATCATTACTCAAACCACATCTGAGTGAGTGCTGAGCTTCACACAGAAATTATGACCTGTAAACTGGTAATGGTGGCTAAAACAGAGGGTGGACCTGCTTCGAAACAGTATAATCAGTACTAATAGAGTATCATACTGGACACAAGTTGACGTCTGAGAGAGACAGAAACATAAAAGCAGGAGCCAGCGCCTTTGAAATGAAAGATGAATGAGTTGTTAGAAAAATCTAATTAAACCTCAGGCCGGTTGAAAACCGACAGAAAGTCAATAAAAGGACTTGTCGAGGCGGACGCCCACATCCGTCCTGGTTCAGACAGACACACAACTTTACTTGTCATCCCGGACACATGGATGTCCTCTCTCAATTGATGTACAACACTGTGCAAAAGTGTTAAACCACCCCTAAGTTCTTTAACCTTACGTTCTAAGAAGTCAGAGTTTCCTGTAATCTTCTAGATTAATAACGCTTCAAACTTTAAGTTTTTCTTTGAACTTTGGCTGCTTTTTCACTCGTGTTCGTGTTTACCTGACCATGACATTATATTGTGAAGTGTGTGTTTAGAACATGAGGAAAGTGGAAAAGAACCTGAACTGAAAAACTATCTACAGCAGATGAACAATCTCTGAAAGCTGTGACTTTAAGACACAAGCACAATTCCTGTAAAGACCTGAAAGGACCAGAGAAAAGCATCATCCTTCAGCTCACTATCTGCTGTATGTCAGGCTTTCAACTAATAGCTCTTTGGGAATCACTTTATTTGGTGCTAAACCATTATTTTAGGTGTCAAACTGCTTACACTGTGGTATTTTTTAGATTCATTTAAAGAAGCAGGAACAAATTTGCATCCTTGTGACTGGATGCTGGTAACAAAATGCTTAAAGATTTTATGTAAAATCGATAAAATTACTTGTTGTTCGTCATGTGTTGGTAATACTGGTTCATCATTTGAGTTTGAAAGGTGTTTAATGCCTGACTGAATCATGGGTCAGAGTTAAATGATGTAAAGGAAAAAATAAACTCTCCGAAGATGGTCATGCACTGGAGTGAAAATTTGTACGAAAGCAGCCAAAGTCCAAAGAAAAGCTTTAAAATATAATCAGAAAGCTTAAAAAATATTGCAAAAGACCACTTCGAAAGGTTACAAGAAAGCCTGGCTGCTTGGGAGCAAAAATATTTAAAAAATGAGGGATGACATAAAAATATTTACCCAGAAAATCTATATTTGGAGAGAGAAAGGGCTGAAAATGGTGTGGATGGAAGGCCAGAAGATTTTGATTCATTTCTCTAACAGAAACAAAGTTTAACTTTCAAGCCCTTGAATTTTTAGGTGAGATGTTTTTGCTTTCTGATAGTTCTGGGTTAGATTTATATTTAAAAAAATGCTCAGCTAGTTAGGTTCATAAAGTTTGAGAAACATACAGATGCCTGGAGAACAACTCAAGAAAATGATTTTGTTGTCTGAATGAATAAATGAAGCTCTAATTCTTTCGCAAAAGTTTTTGTTACTCTTCAGTTTCCTTCCTGAGAGTAAGCACATACTGTAGTTGGACTTGATCAGATTGATCATTTCCTGTACGAGGAATCAGACAACTTTAAGAGAGACTTTTCTCTGCAGAACTAAGGCTTTCTGAGGTTTCGATGAGTAATTTTAAAGCAGTGCTCTCAGAAACTGTTAACAAGTCATCAGTATTTCATGTATTTCTGTCTTTTCTTCATACGGTGCAGAAGGATGAGAAAATAGTTGATGGCTGTAAGATGCCAAACAATCCAGACTCTTTTTTTTTTTTTACATCAGATTACAAGAGACATCAAACGCTCTTCACGGGTGTGAGATCAGCTGGTAAAAGCACTCGAAAGCATGATGGCAAACGTTCAATCCCACACACCAGGAAGCATGATAATGCGATAATGTGCATGGCAGCCCAGACTGCCCTGAGTGCAGCCTGGCTCCATCCCACAACACCATGCTAATGAAGAGCCGAAGGAGCGGCGTGGCTACAGGCCAACCTCACTGCTGGGGTTATCATCAGTGAACTGTGGGCGCAAGGCTGCTGTAATTCACGACAAAATATCATCTGCTCCTCCGTGCCTGCTTGACTTCCTGAAAAGAATCAAAGAGTTGCACAGAAGAGGAACTGGAAAAAAACGAGGATGGACCTGCCTTTTGGTTTGAATGTGACAGACTAAAGAAACATAAAGAAGCAATGTATTGATTCTCTGCTCAAAGAAACAGTAATTATAAACCACTACAGACAAATGTATTGACTGCCGGAAAAAAAAACCTGTAAACAAACAGGCTTCATATTCTTTTTCCTTCACAGATTATTCCACATTTATCTTCCATTTATTTTACCAGCACGCTGGCTCGTTCATAGGGGAATATAAAAGCTGTCAGTGTTTATATATTTCATTAAAAAAAAACGTTTTTCAAGGTTTGCTGCTCAGGCTGCAAGACTGCCTCTCCTTGTCAACAGGAGAAAATTGCTCCAACTAAAAGATTCATCATGAACCTTGAACGGTGTAAGTTTTGAACGTTGTACAACGTCATTGTCGATTGGTACCCTTGACCCATTTCAGAAATCCCCACTTCAGGATTCTCTGTAAAAGTACACCTTCTGAATAAATACACACTTCCTGCTCCAGCCAGGACTGGGGTTCCTATTGAGGAGGGAAATATCCCATACCCTCTCCTTTTATTTTTGTCTTTCTGAATTCTTAAAAAAAAAACAATTTCAACAGTCAAGTAGAAGATTTTTTTAGGTAACTTACAGGGTTTTAAACATGCAGCTAAACATCTCACTTTTAAAATGACAGAAAAGCTCTATCACTCAAACTTTACTGGAGCGCACATCTAATTAATAGCCACTTTTACGACAGAAAGACTTGGTTTCCATTAAATCACCTAATGTAAACACATAAATGTAGTCTCATAGGAGGAAAACATCCAGAAGATGGAGAAGAAAACAATGGAGGACAAGACCAGAACTGTTTATTTACTTAAAGTGAGCAAAAAAAAAAAAAAAAAAAAAGGCTAAAATGTCAACTAGTGAGGGGAAAAATGCTCCCACAGCCGCAGACGAACGTGTGCTCGTACACATGTGCACACAACTTCACACACACATATAAACACAACCATTACACAGGAGGAGGACAGATAGAGGAGAGGGTGGTGCAGCTGATGAAAAGACATGATTAACCTTTGATCCTCACTCCGCAGTATGCGCACGTGTGTGTGCGCACGCGTGCACATTAGAGTACAAGCAAGTGTGTGTGAAGAGGAGGCGAAAGAAAGAGTGTGTGTCTGCGGAATGATAACTGAGCTCTCCTGCTCCTGTGGGAGACAGAGATAGATAATGTTGACGCTGTTCAGATCCTTTGATAATGGCAGCGGGGAGGAGACGCAGGAGGTGGAGGCTGTGTATGTTTGTGTAAGTGTCTGCCATTGACAGGTGGGTGACATGGTCGGGTGGTTGTGTAGCCTCCTCCCTTCAGTGGTGCTGCTGCTATGAATTAGAGGTAGTCTGATGAATTGGTTGGCAGATTATTTAGACCAATTTATACCATATTTTAAATAATTCTAATTTCCATGCATACTAAAGATGCTAATAAATGAACGTGTGGAAACATTTAAACCCAGGTAATGTGTTAAACAAAAAATTTGATACTCCAAAACAGAAACGTATCTCTCATTTGTAAAGTAAATAGTGACTTAAAATGTAACCGAAAAGCAAGTGTTTGTTTTAATTAATTTGACCAAGACTTGGTGCAAAATAAAGCAATACAGAAAGGAATAACACCTCCCAAGGTGAAAACAGAAAAATTTAAACACTCACACCCAACATCTCAGCTGGCTGAGTGCTAGTGCCTGTTAATACACAGGTGGTGGTTATTAAATGCCTAGTGATTTATTTCACGGGGGGAGGTGGGCCCCCGGGTGTGAGTGGCGTATGTGCGCACCTGGCGAGGGAAGGCGTTGCTGATACATACGTGTACTGTATGTGCAAGTGTGCAGATCCCTGCTGACTGACAGCAATAAGTGTACCTGAATGTTCCAGTTTAATATGACACAAGTTGTACACCATGTTTGGATATCATAGCCGTGCCATCTTTGCATAGCCCCATCATTACAAAGTCGAGCTGGAAGGGTGCTAAGAGCTGAGAAACAAATAACAGTCAACCAGAAGTGTCTCTACTATGGTTAGATGCCAGACAGCAGGAAGGTAACACTTCAGGTGTTAGCATTCTCCTTCACTTCCTTTCTGTTCCAGCAATTGGCATAAAGTGGAAAACCAAATATGTGTCCTCTTCTAAATGAGAGTGCTGACTGCCTGTGACTAACGTACACTTGTCTGATTGGCTAACTGGTTAAATAGGAGAAGTTACTTTTAGAAAGTAAAACGAAAACAAAATGAAATTTTTGTATCACAATTATTGTGCACAAGCTCATCAGGGTTATCTATAGTATCGTGGTATTTTAAGTATGTGTTGAAAATGTAAAACAGTAATGAATGATACAAATATAAGCAGAAATTTAAGCATTAACAGTGAAGCCAGCAGCATTCCTGATTCTAGCCAAAAGCCGTGTGTTATTATTTTGCCAGTTCTGCCAAGCATAGATACATTCATAACTCTGCTCTGCTGTACTGACAGTCCAAGAAGTTTGACAAACGACAGGAACAAGTTGAACAGCACAGAATTTGGTGCTCTTCAGAGGCTAAAAAAAAACAACCCTCGAGGAAACAGAGACAAACACTGCTAAGCTTTCACTGCTAACTGTCTGCATCAGATGGACAATCAACAACTTACGTAACTGGTAATTTAACTTTAAAACAATAATACAAACCCTGATCATTTTTACCATGGTAACCATTAAAAACTGTAATGGTTTCATCTATGGAAAACATAAACTTGTAACTGCAAATGATTCTTACTGATTCTCATCCAGACCCTAGACCAGTGGTGTCCAATCCTGGTCCTGGAGGACCACTATCCTGCATGTTTTAGGTGTTTCTCTGCTGTGACACACCTGATTTGATTGACTGAGGGATTAACAGGCTTCTGCAGAATTTGAAGACTTGCTGAAAAGCAACTAAAACATGCAGGACAGTGGCCCTCCAGGACTAGGATTGGACACCACTACCCTAGATAAAGAACTAAATCACAGCCAATCATTGTTTTTTATTTTCATTTTTCAAAATCAAGTTGAATGCAATGTGCAAAAATATTAAACCAATACATTTAGGGGCCATCAATCAAATCAATGTTATAAATCGTTCAAGACCTGCGTTGAAGTCTAAAGATTGACTTAGACCATTGGAAACCCCCTATCAGTTCATTTCTTGTATAATTTAACAACAGCAAATGACAATCTGATCCAGGACGAAGCCCGAGAACACAGCAGCTTTGTTCTTTTTGTGTCAAAGTGGGCCTGTCAGAAAAAAAGTGAACAACGAAGGGAACCCGAGAAGAGAAAACGTGAGCGTCTCTGTGTGAGAAAAGCCGAAGGAAGAGATCAGTTTCCATAAGTGCTGGACACAGAGATGTGTATTTGTGTGAACAAGTTCATGCACAACTGTTTATTGACTCTACAAAGCTATTACTGCATGGTCAGATTGAGGGGATACACATGTGATTGTGGGACAGAGTTGTGGGTTTAATTTGATACCTGAAAAGCAAATAAACAACCTGAACGTGGCAGATCTGAACCCAGTGCAATAAACTCCAGATATCTGAGAAGTTGGGTCTGTTTACTGTCTGATCAGTCAACACACCACCAGGGCATAAACACACGGACAGATCTTGACCTGGATGGTCTTATGACACTTGTTTTTTTTTTTTAAACTCTGCAGAATAAAAGCAGATTCTTATGTTATGGAATGTGCAGAGCCTTGATGGTGTAAAAGAACAGAAAGGACAAACATAATGTGAGATCCAGTGAGAAATGACTTGTTTTGAACCGCTAAGACGTCTTCGGTGGTCACAAGTTTCTGTGAAGGGTAAAAGAGGGGTGGGACGTAACAGAAAGCAGAGATTAAAGCCACATGTGGAGGCCCAGCACACAGAACAGAAACACACACTCAGATTGATTAAACTGGACTGGGTGTTTTTCTCTCTGAAAGCTCCAAAGCAAAGCCGAGACAGACAACAATATGCAGCAAATATACTGTTACACATTTCAAGGAAATTGTTTGTCCCCCTTTAAATCTGTCTTTTGTGTACACTTATACTCCCAACTATGACTCACACTCGTCCGCTCATTCAGACGCAGTCCGTCGTGTTGTGGAATGACTCATCAAGATGAGCGATGAGGCGAAGCTTCGGAGAACAAAGGATGACGAGACAAATTCTTCATCTTTAAAGCCTCAGGTTTACGACACCGCTCCAGAGCCACAAACCACATCGCTTGTTCTTTTTCCACTGATAACTACTTTGTGATTGGAACAAGATGCTGCTTGTTAAGGGGACAGTAACTTACGACACGAGGAACAGTTTGCATAACTAATAATCTGACACTGGAGGGATAAGTTAAAGGTACATTGAATAAGGAACACAAGCAAACAATGGCTAACAAAGATAAATTTTAAAATTTATTTTATAGACAAAAGAAAAACACGCTGCACTGCACTGGGCTATTGAAATTGTAACTAACTCCGGAGTGAAATCAAAATGTAAATAACTTTTGTTTCAGTTTTCACTTCCCACACACCAAAAATAGGTGTTGCTACCACATAATAATATGAAAATAATAATATTTTTGAGATGAGGCCAAAATTGTTGAGAAATCTCATTACCAACTTGTTTGAAAGCAGCATATAGAGCCAGTACAGTAATGTCATCAAAAATGTTTACTCCATCATGATGACAGTAAAAGTTCAAAATGTATTTCATACAGCAAAGTGCATTTAAAATGGCGTTAATACACATACTGCATTTAGTTATGTAGCTATTGTTATTAGGCAAGACTGTCACACTGCACTGGAGATTGAGTTCTGGGGTTTGGGCTCGGACTGTGAGTCACCGATACGTGGCCTGTCATCAAACCCTGTCTAGTTCTCAGAACAGGCCACTGACACCTCTAGCTTTAGGGTGTAGGTAGAAGCCATAAAGAATGTGCAAATGCAAATTTGGTGGCCTGCAAAAGGAGCCCCTAGAAAGTACAACACATAGGAGGGTGGGCAGCCAAGAACTCGAGACCATGGCCATGTCTGACCCCGGCAAAGCTGATCCAAAGACCTTACAAGATCAAACAATCACTGGAAGTGTACTGACTCTCAATTTACTCCTCTAATCATGGCTATCCATTCGAACCTCTGGTTTGGCTGTTTTTTTTTAATTTTTTTAACTGCAGAACAGCAGGTTTGGCTGGTGCTCCTAATAATTTGTCTATTGCAGAGCACAAGAAAACTATTTTGCTGATTTTTAGGGAAAACCTAAAATTCCCACTTTAAGCAGGAATTACACATAGTCACTATAAACTAATAAAGAAAGCTTGCTGAACAACATGAGGGATAAACATAAATCTCATGATTCTTGGTGGTAGAACAGGTGCTATAGTCTGATTTTTTTCTTCTTTTGGTCCTCTATGGTTGTTTAAGTGCTGTACAAATAAAGTTGGATTGAATTGACTTTCTTTTTTTTAGTATTTTCCTATTTACATATCTTTATACCTGCTTTTTTTAAATGTAAAAGAACCTTATGCCAATAGGTACTTGAAAATACTCTTCAGTTGATTCAATAAGCTGCAGCTGAACTAATTTCCATTAGAAAAACACTCAGGACTGGGACACACATCACTCCTGTGCTTGCCTCATTGCACTGACTCCCTGTAAGATTTCGTATTGACTTTAAATCCTACTACTCACCTTTAAAGCTTTAAATGGCCTTGCCGCTAAATAAATCTTAGATCTATTGATCTGGTATGTACCCTCTTGACCACTGAGATCTGCAAATAGTGTCCCGTTAACTTGTCAGAGCTTGAATCTCCGGTCTGTGGTTGTTTAGTGTGACAGGCTCACTGACAGCAGGTTTAGGACTCCTGCAACCAAAGATGGCCTACAACAAATATCAGACAGTGTAGGACATTTTCTGGGAACATCCTGCAGTGTCACCGCTGCTGCGGCCAACATTTTTCCCCCCAGTCCTAAGCACATCCACAGCTGTCTCTTTTTCCTCATCTTCTCCCTCTTTTTATCATCTGCTGTATTGAAAGGCAGACAATAATTGCCTGCGTCCGTGTGTTTATGCGTGTGTTCATTTGTCTGTCTGTTAGCAAAATATCTCATGAACCACTGGATGGACTTTGTTGAAACTCACCACATCAAGGTTTACATGCAAACTTGACTTATAAGAAACAGCATGTAAATAAGTATAGGCAGAATGAGATAGAAAGGAGTAAAATGTGTAGGAGAGTGAGGAGGAGGAGGTGATAAGGAGGTGAGTCTCTCAGACACAGAGGAAGTCTCCTATCACAGGAAACTCCTCTTGCAAATGTCAGATCCTTTTAATCTCAGCCCTGTTTCCTGATTCAGACCCCCATGCTGCAAAACGTCATCTGAAAACTCAACATGACCCCCACTGCCAAGCACAATCACACATATACTTACAGATCCAGGCAGGGATCCTACACAAACATCACTTCCTGCTGGGGTTTAGGTCCACATCAAAGTGGATTACAGGGTGGATGAAGCTGGTGCTGCAGTGACCGCGAGCAGACACACCACTTATTATTTCTGACTTTGGTGTGTTTGCACTACCAGACATTTAGGGGAACATCTCAATGGTTGCAATTTACACACAAAAAAATGTAATCTGAGGTTTGAAGGCTAAAAAACACAAGAAACTTTGCTCATGAATAGTATAATACACTGCATACACATACACAAATTAACCACTTTCTTGTTTTAAGGTATATCATTATGTTAAAAGTTCACAATATCAAAACCACTAAATTCTTTCTGGCACACCATTCTTACGGTTTTCTCCAGTCATATGCAGTATGTAGCAGTGCTCCCCCTCAATTATCTGTTTCTGGACGCTGTCAGTCAGTATGATGACTGTTGACCTAAACCTTTGTCCTTGTTAAAAAAAATACCCACGGCTTTTTTACATTTACACCAAGCTAAAAGAATTAGCATGTCCACTGGTGAAATAAACAACCCTGTTACAAGTTTGCGAAGCAGATAATTAATTAGCTCCCATTGTTACGTTACAAGAGCGAAACAACAGTAAAGAAGCAATGTTTTGCACAATAATCACAATTACTTTAGAATTGTAACTAATTCTAGCCAGTGTTCATTTTACATTCTTGGTTAGATATTTCAATTTGTACATTGGTTTAAAAGAACACTTATATATTTTGAACGAGACAGCTCTGGTGTCTGGTGTTTTAGCAGACGCTAATCTTCAGATCTTCAAAATGACAATCACTGAAGATAAATTTAACAGATAAATTTAAAATCAATTAATATCATGAGTACAAGAAATATCTGATGCGGATTTGCGCCCTCCACCATGAAAGGCAGCCAGTAATGTAATTGCTTGTGTGTGTTTTTGTTTGTCTGTCTGTGAACTCTGGGCAGATTTTAATACAACCTTCAGAAAGTTACAATTGGATGCAACTTTTGAAGTCAATCTGATTAAAGATGGCCACCCCAGCAAATCAAGCTTAAGGTAGTTATGGCACTGGGCTGTGACTGCTGGCAACTAGTTGGTGAACGGCATTCGCAAAGAAGTTTCCAAAATGTAAAAAAAAAAAAGTGTTCGCTGGTTTTCTTCATTTTCTTGCATGAGTTGCAGAGGCTCACAGTCTCATTGCTTGATGTCTGAAAATGTAGAGAGAGTAGTTGGGGGCATCTCAAACCCATATAAAATATGTTGTGGATGTGTTCAACCTATCTTAAGAGTGCTAGAGGAGTAGTTTGACACCTGGGACCTCGCCTTATGACAGCTTATTATGATTGCATGAATTTATGATTCTCTTTATTCTACAGCCCTGAATGTTCAGGTCTAAAAAACACACTAATTATAAACACAAATGATAAAGAAATGGCTCCAAATCTTCATTTTTAAAGTGTACTCCAATTGATTAAATCCTAAGCATGAGGGTTGCTGCCAAGGTGGGTACAAAGTGGGCCAAGATGTGTACAATGGGAGTGAAGATGGGTATCAAATTAAAGTGCACGGCCAAGATTACAATTTTGCAAGCTGTGCACACACAAAAAAGCTGTGATGCTCAAAATCTGATGGCGTAAAATGCTCAGTCAATTTGACAAACTTTGATTTAAAATTTAGTGTAATTGAAGCTCAGTCATTCCTAAATTAGGCCTGCAAGGCAGCAGGCAATATGCACTCCTACAAGGAATGCTAGTTTTATTTCAAAAATCAATCATCAAGAGACTCACTTGTGCTCTCTCACTTTCCCTATATGCATCTGTGCATCAAAATCAAAACAACTATAATTATTATATTGCATAAATATCATAACTATAACATAATCATTTTTATGACACGTGACATTATTTAAGTAGCAGAAGCAAAGGTAGTTTTATTTTTGATTATAAATAAAGGCAATTAGATTATGTGACACATTTTTAACTTTAATTTTGTACAGTGATATTTTTGCTCAAGGTTATCATACCCTCAGAAACACATCAAACCTTCCTGATTCAGCCATTCAAAACACAACGGGTTAATCTGCTCCTGCATATACCAGCAGGGAGTTATCATGAATGAACTCTGTGAAGCACAACTGAACATGTGTGGACTGAAAGACCCCAGCTGGAGTCAGATCTATTGAGATAAGTTCAGGAGAGAGTGTGAAGCAGATGCTGCTGATATGTGTGTGTGCACGCTCAGTGATGCAAGGAGGCTCTACCAGAAGTCTGCTGTCCCGATCTGAGCACCAGATGTTTTTGTGTGTGTCCATGTGTCCACAAAAACAGACAGGACAGTGGTAAAGCTACTGTGAGTAGTGCTAATAAATAATAAGATTAAAGCCAATTGTGCATGATACACCAGTCAGAAAGTTGTCAAAGCAATCAATATCCAAAGCACAAATTCCCTCACACAACAATCCCGAATACATGTGTCTAGAGATGGAGCACAGATAAGGCTTTCAAAAAAGGTTCCAGTGTGACCTTGACCTTTGACCTGGTGATCTTGAAATTAACTGGGATCATCCTTGAGACATGAGGTGTCCAGCTGTGCAGTTTGACATTCCTACGTTACACAGTTGCAGAGTTGGAGAACAGACAAGGTTTTCACAAAAGGGTCACCTGTGACCTTGACCATAGATCCCATGACCTTGAAATCAATAGGGATCATCCCTGACCCATGAGGTGTCCAGCTGGGCAGTTTGACATTGGTATGTTAAAAGAGCTTGGACAAGAAATTTTCCATGAACAGACAAAAACTGTGCCAAAACACAATGTGTCCCATCTTAGGATGGGCTATTAAATATGTCTTGTCACAATTCAACAAGAAGAACATACATGGAAATGCCTAATTTATGAATCTTTAATTCAACATGTTGTATGTCAGCCTCGGGTAAATTTAACTAACTGCATGGCGCGCTTCCAGTTAGTGCATCAGACATCACAGCTCCAATTTTTGCTCTGTCAACAACTTGGGGAATATATCAGCGAGCGCGACATTAGATGGGTGAGGTTGTGTACAACTAAAAAGCCATGGAGCAAAGGACTATGAGCACTTCCAGCAGCAATATGTGAGGAGAAAGTTTAAGGCGGAGGGGAGGGAGGTGTGGAAGAAAAAAAAAGAAAAAAAAAACAGGAAAAGAAGAAAATTAAAACCATACATCCTCATCCTGGAAATAACACACTGACTGAAGCAGATTTTCTTAAGATTTGCTGTAGCTACAGTGGTAATTAAAGCATTAAAACCAAAAATAGGGTTTTAACTATGATGGTTGTGTGTTCTGGGTCGCAATAGGAGGAGCTGGGGGTGTACAACACAGTTATGATAGGTGGGTTGTTTTAGCCTTAAGGGAAGGGGGCAAATGTTAAAGAGGAGGTGTGTGTGTGAGTGTGTTTATATTTTGAGGCACTGAGTTTACACTGGCCTTGCTGTAGACGGTCATTATCACCATCTACACTCCCACGCTATTTAGATGTTAGTGATAACGACAGTGACAGTGCTCTTCGCTGCAAGTGCTGGAGGAGGAAATATTCCCATCAGGCAGTTCGTCCCTCCATCTCAGACCGTCAGGAAGAGATGTTTACTTGGAGTGAGACTGTCTGAGTCGAATGTGATAAAGCTGAGCTGCTCAACGCAGTGCAGACACCAATTGGAGGTCGACAACAAAGAGCAGTCGTGTGTGTGTGACGACGCAACAGTGCGTGAGAGGTAGCCAGAACCAGACTGATCTAAAGGGTGATAAGATGAAATGACAGAGAGGGAAACGGGCCCTACTGACAGCAGGATTTAAATGAAAGAGAGTATCTTCTAACAGTTTGTACCTTATCAGACTGAGGCTACTCACCTCAGCAGGGAGACTCTTCCTCAAAGGGTGGAAGTGAAACATTTTGCAATAAAAGTCCAAACTAAAATTGATGTACAGCGGGTCATCCACATCCATTTATTTTAAGATTCAATATAAAGGACTAGCGTTCCTTAAAATAATGCATATCACTCACTTGCCTTTCAAGCCAGACTGTTAAACTATGAAAATATTGTGTCGATAAATGACACAGTTACAACTGTTTTGGTCAAAGCTTGTAAACGACATTATAGGTGATCTCATACAACATTGCTAGATGTTAGCGCTCAAAGTATGTGTTGAGAGTGACTCCCAGCTACTACCACACCAAATTTTACTTTAGTATCCAAGTTACCAGGTAACTGGTATCTGACTAACTTAAAGCCATTTTTGTATTTGCTAAGGTTGCTTAGATGTGGCAGCCATCTTGAATGAGGTTGATTTAAAAAGGTAATCAGCTGAAGCTGTACATCTAAAGATTACTTTTTGGGAGTTTCATTGAAATCCCTCCACTGGTAACCCTACAGACACACACACACACACACACAAAGACATGGGTAAAAACATTATCGCCTTTAGCCTTGCACGGCAGGCAATAGATGAAGCAATTCTGAAGTATGCAGGGAAACCTGTTGTGCTCACTGCAATGGAGAAATAAGATTTGCCTTTGTTTGTAAGAATTGTCATGTGAAATACCTTATGTCTCTGATCACATTACGATGCTAGGTCAATCTGCCCTTTGCACTGATACAGTTCTCCCCCTTGTGTGATAAATGTCTTTGAAAAACACTGGGACAGTATAAAAACTTCCACTCACTGTCTTAAGACAGATGTTTTCTGCTGTTTTCACAGTGGCAAAGAGTAGCCACAAATACCATGGAACTTTATGCTTGAAGTTTTGATATTAAATTTATAACATCACCAAGCTGGTATTTTTCCTGCCCCCTTTACCGTTTTAGCCATGACACTCAGCTGCAGTTATTTTCAGTAGATATGAAGAAGTGCAACCGGTACATGCAAGAACAGAAACCATAGTTGTGGTCTAACCTGCGAATGCCAGCTGTGTCTGCTGCCCCGGCATCTAAACCTAAAAAGGATGGAAACTGGTGGTTTTCTATCAAAAAAAAAAAAAGATACTAAATGAGATTTAAATATAAATTTCTTTCTTTGACAACAACAGGATGTCAGAATGCCACCTGGACATCTCAGATGTGATTGTATGAAGTGCCATGAATAGCCAGGGAGTTTTGGAGGCTTTCTTACATAATGGTGACCTGCAGAACAAATGGCCAAATTCTACTCATTTATAACAGATTTTTTTTAATGTTATTTTGCCACTAAACATCTGCATTTAAGGTTGTGGTGAAGAAGCTGACCCAAAAGGCAAAACTCTGAAGTTACCAAATTTACATCAACATCTAAAGGTATGGAGCATCACAGAAAGAACAAGATCCTGGATAGAAGCGACTGAAATAAGCTTCCTGTGCAGGGTTTCGGCCTCAATCTTTGAGTTTGAGTAAGGAGCTCCATCATCCGAGTGGTTAAGGTTGAATAGCAAAAACACTAAACTTCAATAAAGAAGACTTTGTTAAATTCCTTAGGGTTCGCATAATCATTAATTATTGATATTTGAGAAAAAGGCAAACATTTCTACAACTCACGTGTTAAAAACCATGTACCTCATTAAAAGGTATAAAGAAATAAAGTATTCCAGGACCTTACAGTGAAATTGCCCTTCTAAATTTAACCTTCATCCAATTAAAAAAAAAACAACTTCTGAATCCACTGCATAAAAGTTGTCAGTTACATTTAATATCAGTGTAAATCACAGATTATTATGATATTTGAAAATAAGTTGCTTGGTAACTCAATTGCTCTTTTATGATTTGCTAACAAATAGCGAAATAGAAAAATGCTGCATTTTAACAACAAAAAAAAATAAAATACAGGAACATTTTGTCTTACCAAAGTACTCCCAAGTTTCATATTTGGGAAGTTTTTTTAACACTTAGCTTAACAGATTTTTTTGTTGTCCCATGATGATTCTGTGAGTCAGCTTTAAACTAGAACATGTGTACACGAGTCCTGAACTTTCAGATATGTGTTGGAAATTTATCTGCAGAAAAACCTGAGCGATTCGTCACCACAGAACACGGAGGATGAGGCATAAAGACCGTTAAGCGATTGAGAAAGATATGGTGGAAACACAAGGCAGAAGAAATGAACTCCAATGGCTATCTTTGACAATCCCCATCAAGCTGAGCGGAGTCTGCTCAGAGGCAGGGGTGTGGGGGTCAGATGAGTAGGTGGGGAAGGCGATAAGCCTATCTGTGACTGTGTCCATCATTTTCCTGAAGACACAAACAAACACAAAAGAAGGTGACCAGACTCCAGACTGCAAATAAAGAAGCACGCCTTTCTTTTTACTATTGCCTTCCTATCTATTGGCTGGACCTGCAGTGGGACGCACTGATAACATGGCCCATGATTTACAACCACCTATGTCGAGGTTTTGTCATAAGCTAAACAAAGCTGGAATACAGCATAGAGGACAAAAGGACACAAACTAAAAGGGGAAAGAAAAGAGAAAAAAAGTATATTGGTTTGGTTGCTAAATGGGGGGGGTGTAAAAAGAGACGGGCCATAAAGAAAAAGGAGGTGGTGGTGGTGGTAGGAGAGTTGGGGGCGTTTCTGCTGGCTCGGGCCTTGATTAACACCAGACCTCTGACAGGAAATGACCGGGCCAGCTCATAACGCCAGGAGAGCTTCCATCTGGTTCCATCCAGGAGAGCTCAGAACTAAGCAGAACTTGAAGAATGCAGAACTTGCATCAAGTCTCACTGCTTGAATGGGTTGCCGTCACAAAAACCATCATTCTGTTCGTCCTGTTGTTGTTTGAGGCCCAGACTTTAAAAACTGTCAACAGGGTGAAGGTTAAAAGTGAACACCCGGTGACGAGTACAAGGTGAAAGTAACTCGGAGTTCTTCAGACAAAAAAAAAAACAAAACAAAAAAAAAATGGGGGAAGTTGCATGCGGTGAGTGTGGGAGGAGTTTTGGAGTGAGAGAAAGGGGACAGTTTGGGGAGGAAAGCGGGTACATTAGGACAGGTCATCTTTCACTGCTGACTGGAATCTCAAACGTAAACAAGTTCTTCCACACCAACAGATAAAAACTCCGATATATTGTAAAACCAAGAGGGTCTGGTAAAAAACAGACTCACGCACAAACGGAGAAATCTAAACTTCTGCAGGAAGATTCTGTCCAGGGCACATTTCTGAAGATATTCTAGGTTATGTACTTGTACTTCATGGTGTCATTAATTCAGACTAGCAATAATCATAGATTTATTAACTTTTTTATTAACAAGAAAAAAAAAAGATCTCTATTTTTAACATAAAAAAAAAATCTTCTTCCTCCTCCCTGTTTAAAATCTGCTGTACACTTTAAAGTAAAAACTTATGTCTATGAGTGAAAAGGGATGTTTTCTGAGAGGAATCTTGGAATACATTTGTTGAAGACCTGAAGGATGAGCAGGAAGAGTTGCGCTGGCCAGACTCCTCCTCTGACCCTCCATCCAAGGGTCACAATTTGACCCCGGCCTGCACTGACGCGTGTGCAAGGGCCAGGGGCCGCCGTCTCTGTCAGCGTCCCCATGGACCCTGCCTGTATGTGCGTCTGGTATGCATATCTGCCATTGCTTTGCTAAGCGAGAGTTTGTAAATGCAAGTCTGTGTGGGATCAGGTTAGTGTCCTTTTTTATTGTTCGAGCCCAAATCCCAGCACAGACATAAGTGCTTACGAGCCTTTTACGATGTGCATTTCCTGTCATAAATGAGAAGCAGAGGAATCCTCTGCTGAGTGCTGACACTCTTTATAAAGAAATCCGAGGTGTAAACACACACTGGGTCAGCTCTCTGAAACCCACCCAACAAACCAGAGCTACTGCTGCTGCAGATGATGGACTGTTTCAGGGTGAAAACAAAACATGATAGGTATCACTTTTAGCTCCTCCATGCTAAACAGTGAGCAGTTTTTAGCACAAAAATGTCTTTCACTACGATTCAGACTTAACCCTTCTATTGAAGGAGCATGTATTCTCAATTTCTGGGAATATACAAGGAATATACTTCAACATTTCCTAAAGTTTTCAGTTGTTTGCAGGATACAAATTCTTATGCGGCTCTAATATAAGGCATACCGATTTGACATGAGATTGTAAGTCACAAAAATTTGATCTTTCCAGAATTTTCCTAATGCGGCTGCTGGTTATATTCTGTCTGTTACTGAACTAATCAATGTGGAGCCGAACAAGTCTCCTAATTTCCAATGTGGTTGGAGTCAAAACTTAAATTTAAATGAAACTTCCAGCCTTTTATGCCAAAGTTCTAAACAAAGATGATGGGTTGACTTCAGTAACAATCACAGTAGATGATTACTATGATTACTTTCTGAGTTTAATTCAAATCTGTCCAGTTGTTCATAAGATATTCTGCTATCAGACTGAGAGGATTGACTTTAACAGTTAATGCCAAAGTTTCAAAGACAACGCTCACGCAATCTGTTAGAAGTACGGTTTTTGGATAACTCTCAGTTACCATCACATAAAGTTTTAGCTAATTTTTGGTGAAAGTGGGCAAATGCAAAATAGGCTGCTATACATCAAAAGCTGCATGTGGATGGGAGAGGCCAAAGCAGCAGAATAATTCACTTTTTAAAAATATCTGGAGTGATGGGCTTAAAAAATAAAGGTTATAAATTTATTATAGATCCTTGAAATGCCCCCAAAGTATAAGCAATAATTTGACAACATGAAGATCAGTTCCTGGAACAGGATAATGCCTTACCCCACTGGAGACTGTACATAGCAAGTTGACAGTTTGAGTTGTTGTTTTACACTGATCAGCCATAACATTAAAAACACCACCAACTGTGTGTGTGGCCTGCCCGTTAACTAGACCCATACGGTTCAGTAGTAAGAAGAGGATGAGACTTTGTTAATTAGAGCCTAAACTCCATCTGCTTATCTGATGAAGGGAACGATGCCACTGGCTGCTTTGACCACCCTGGGGTCTACTGTTCTCTTGTCATATCTGTATATGAGTGTGTCTGTGTTTGTGTAACAGTAGAGGAAGTAAGGAAAGACCACCAATTAAAAATAATTGTAACTAATTTCATAAACAAAGTGCAACAGGGGAAATATATTTAATAAGGCTCAGTCATTAGACTATCTTATGCTCTACTTCCTTCGCTACCAGCTTGAGGCTTTGGGGCTTTTGAGGGATGGGAGGGACAAGAGAGGGAGGAGGAAATAAAAAAAGGGAAAAGGAAAAAAAGAGTCACAGAAACACAAAAAACAAAGAGAAGAAAAGTTTAAAAGGTAGGCAGATTGAGAGTTGGTGGCCTGAGTTATGTGTGATCCCTTTCATGTGTCTCGACTGGCTCATGTTGCCGTGCCAACCCAAACAGTTGCATTGGGGAGGTCTGACTGTCTTAATGCCCCCCCTTTTTTGCCCCATGTACACCCCACTGACAGGATGAATAACAAACCCAATGACTGACTGATGCAGAGACAGAAGAACATGGTGAGAAACCACTACAGTTCCAGTTAAGACTCTGGTTTTGCTGTATAAGTTTTTTTTTTCATCTCTCCAATGTTAAGGCAACAAGTAAAACTCTAGCGTCAGCACCCACTAGCGTTTAGGACTTCACAATCTCATCACTCGAGCTGTACACCCACTCACTGACATAAGTGAACAAACTATGATTCATCATCCTGAACTAGCTAGATGTCCAAGGGTGGAGAATTGGTGTTATTTGGCTCAAACTTTATTTCTTGGTCCCAATACTAAGAGAAGGAACATTTAAAAAAAGAATAATGCTTGAATCTCTACCAAAGAAAACCCAACATTCAGGAAACACATTCATGAAAGAGCCAGAAAAGCACTCATTTTTGCCCTCTAACCAGCACAAATGTAGTTTTTAACCACAACTGAACAAGGAATTAACATAAACTGCTCAGAGCTATTTACAACATGCACACATCACACACACCACAGTCATGTACATTATAAATTGTCTGGCAGTAGCCAATCAGGCTCCAACTTTCTGAGGAGTCTGGGTTTCCTATCCAATCCCGTCGTTTGCTCTGGCTCGGCAGCGTTGCCCACAGCCAATCCAGTTCTTCCCACATGTGGTGTTGGCTGTGGAGCATTTGGTTTAAGAGCTCATTTCCCAGTCTGCAATAAGCAGAACCGTTCTCTTGAATAAATACTGTTGAGCCCTTTAATCAAAGCCATACCCAAAGACAACAATACCAAGACATAACAACAGCGGGCAACGTTAATGTTTCTGACACCCACGGTGATAAGAAAGCTATTCTTTACTGCAAACATAGAAACACCATGTACTTAAATATTTTATGGAGTCTATTTAGGATTTTCTGCTGTTCTCATCTTTGGTGTAAAAATGAATGGTAAATAATAAATTATACTTTTAAATGTGGTGTAAAATACATTATTAATGGTTTTAAAAGTGTAAAAACTCTGGTGCACAAGAGTGGCAACTATAATATTTTTTACTCCAGTTTTCTGTGACATTGCTTCAAATCTAAGGTGCTTCGGGATGTAATTATGTAATTATGTTTTGTTCCATTGTGAGTTTAGAAAAGGAACTAATAAGGAACTCAACACCACTGACAGGTCTGAGAGGTCAAAAAGCTCCATCCATCCTTTTTCTTTACCCGCTTTTCCTTTCTGAGTCGCGGGGAGCTGGTGCCTGTCTCCAGCAGTCTCTGTGCGAGAGCCGGGGGGACACCCTGGACAGTCCATCGCAGGGACACAGAGAGACAAATGAGACAAACAACAGGGACAATTTGCATGCATGTTTTTGATCTGTGAAAGGAAACCCACAGGAGCACAGGGAGAACATGTAAACTCCACCCAGAACGGACTCAGGCTGGGATGCGATCCTGCAACCTTCTTGCTGGGAGGCGACAGCTCTAACCACTACTCCACTGTGCCACAGGTCAAAATGTTACAGTAACATTTATTGCTTTAAGAAATTTCTGATGTTTTCATTAGGGATGCACGATATATCGGCATTAACATCGGTATCGGCCGATGTTGGTCATTTTTTAGCATATCTGTATCGGTCAGATAAGTAAAAGTGGGACGATATTGATGTCCGATGTTTATTTACTGCCTGTTGCCATTTGTGTTTCTGTTTCGGGAGGGGAGGGGGAGCGGTAGCTGTATGATCACGTGACAGTGATAGCGAAGCTGCGCAGCCAGGAATAACAAGCAACCGAAGAAGGAGGAGGAGGAATAACAAGCAGAGGGCGATGTCAGCGGTCTGGTCATTTTTCACGGTATCAAGAGAAGACACACGGAAAGCAGTGTGCAATGCTTGCAAAGCCGAGGTAATGCGAGGAGGATGTCGCGTTAAGTCGTTCAACACTACCAATTTGATATGCCATTTGAAAAACCACCACCCAGAAGTTTACAAAGAATGGCGGGAAGCTAACGGTGCTAAAAGTAGCAAACAGGCAAAAACAAAAGTAGATT
>NC_051453.1:17755293-17822192 GCF_001649575.2 Kryptolebias marmoratus | reverse complement strand
TCACTGCACTCTTGGAGTTGGGCCTTTAGCGCTGTCTTCTGTTCAGAGAAAAGTTTAACAAAGTTCTTAAAGAGGATAATGTTGAACATAATGTTGCAAAGTTTAGATTGCTGTTAATTTGTCACACATACATAGTGACTCACTTCCCTGCTTTCCTGTAGGTCCATGGCTATCTGAGTGAGCCCCCCATCCCCAGAAATGAAAGCCCCCTGCAGTACTGGAAAAGCAACATGGCTCACTTTCCTGCCCTGGCCAAGGCGGCACGCAAGTACCTTTCAGCTCCATGTACAAGTGTGGACAGTGAACGTCTCTTTTCTGCTGCGTCACATATCGTTGATGAAAAGAGAAACAGGATCCAGTGTGAAAAAGCAGAAATGCTTCTCTTTGTAAAAAAAAATCTGCCTTTGCTAATGAAGGAGGCCTAGACTGTAATCCACAGTCACCCACAGGTGGAAACACTGTTTCAGTGTTGGGGACATTAATTTTCAGCACAAGCTTTAAGTTGGAAAATGTGCAAATACTACCATGTATTTTTGTGTTATAGTTATGTCCCAGTTCTAATATTTTTGTTTAACAATTTTATAGCTGGAACTTAAAATTATTTGCATTTTTTATGTTTGCCTGCTTGTGTAAACACTGTTTCAGTGTTGGGACATTTACTTTCTTGAATATTTACTAATTACAGTGCAAGTGGGAAAATGTGAACCTATGGTCAGGATAGACTTTTATGTTTTGATTTAGCATTTTTCACAGATTTGTGTTTAACTGGAGTAGACTTGTGGTTAAAACATGTTTTGCATTTTAACAATGCCTTGTTGCCATGAATACTGCCAAGTTTGATCAGTTGACCTTGTCCAGCTGTTGTTGGCATTATTTAGATTTATGATACAAACTTACTCCTAAGAGTTTTGTCAGTTTAGGGAGTTAAGTTGTACACACTTGTTACAAATTGAAATTATAAAAAGTAACACTCCTGGTTACTTGTTTTTTATGTTAGCTATGCAATCTTATTTGAAAGTTACACTTTTTGAAAAATAAAGCATTAAAAAAAATTCAATTTGCATAATTTTCAGTCTGTGCAAAATTTGATCGTTCCAGAAATGCAAGTGTTTTTGTGCGTGGGTGTAATATCGGTAAATATCGGTTATCGGCCATAACAACAATATTAATATCGGATATCGATATTGGCCCAAATTTTCATATCGGTGCATCCCTAGTTTTCATGTACAATAACATATAGAAAACACCCAGCCTGAGGAACTCGACACACCTGAGTTGGGTAATAAAATTATTATTGCTAAATATTTGGTTTGAGACCCCTGGAAGTGTACTCACAGCACAGCTTAAACTAATGTAGCTGCAGCACCAACAGCTAATATGCTAACTGTGACTGACCTCCATCTACAATACTGTTGTGCATAGTTTTTAAACAAGAAATGATGAATGCAAGTTTAAAAGCTTGAATATGGTCAGCAATCGTTTTAGCTTGGCTTTTTGCAAAGAAAACATTTTGTGTTCATTCAGTATATTTTACCAGCTGTCCAAACACACCATTATTCCTGCGTCCTTCATATCAAATGACACACTTCATAAACAAAACAGAGGTGTAAACACACACTGGGTCAGCTCTATGAAACCCACACAACAAACCAGTGCTACTGCCAGAAATAAATTTGGTAACTGGATGAACTCCCGTTGCCCTAAATGCCCTCAGCCATTTTAGATGAAAGTGACTAAAATGCTTAAACACACACACTGTGTTATGAGTGTCGTGATGACATAAAAAAGAGAGAGGGGTGAGAAAAATTTGGGTTATTGCAACTGATATATTCATCGCAATATTCAACACTAACATTGCAATTATGTGTTTTTCTAATATCATGCAATCCTACTAGATATCAATATATGAACACACCAGACTAACCTGTTGTCCAAAACCCTTTGTTGCTTTTTGACAGTAAACTTGTTGTCCAGAAACTTTTCAGGAAAAGTGTCGGTCTGTTAGTTTTCCATCAACGAGGTGAACTCACGTGTGACCGTTTTGGTGGATTGTTTAAGTTTATAGCTTTTAGCTGAAGCCTCAACGTTTCTACGTCCCTCAGTGGCTCATGTGAAGTGAATGGTGCGAAACAATGCTGTGACGGTGTCAGATCACAATGTTCAAAATATTCCAGATTTACAACATTTTCCCCTCTTTCTCCATTTACGTCTATCCTTTCACAAAGCAAGTTGCACTATTAGTGGTTAGCAATTTCAAATGAGTTCATTTGAACAGTATTTTGGGCAAACAATAAATGGCAATGTTAACTCTTTGCAAAGTTGTTTAGCATTTTTGCAAAAAAATGGAAGAAGGGTTATGAGACCGAGCAACATGGAATCATCCTGGTTTAAGCAAACAATGTTCCTTTCAAACATTTGTGCTTCTAAGACATTAAAATGATCAATGATAAGGGGATAATTTTACTTTTTCATGAAACAGTATATCTGGGTAAATATGCATAGCTTCAAATATGCAGCACAATATGGCAAGCTGCTAATTAAAGCACATTACTTGAAGACTTCTTTTTTACAACTTAAAGCAAAAACTAGGTGTCTACATGATTTATTTCTTTTATTTTAAAGAAAATACTCACAACGTCTGAATGAAAACATGTACCAGAAAACAAAACTAGTGTTGGGTAGTCTGAGGAACATCATTTCCTGAAGATGCTCTTTAATTAAGTTCACAGAGGGAGGTAATTAGCCAGCGTTAGGGTGTGTTAGACTAGACTGTCATGATTACTTTCCTAAACTCACATGTTCCCCTTTATTTTGTTTCTTTTGTGTCAGAGCTTATTGTTTTTGTGTGCCTGCATGCCGTTTGTGCATGCACTGTGTGTATCTGAGTAACTGCAGCATGTTGGCTAAGCTTCAGCTGCTTACCGTAGCCAGAAATGAAAGAAAGAAGAATTAAAATAACAGAAGAATTTGTAAAAACACTGCTCTCATGGTGAGCAGGTTTCATTCAGCGTCTGGTTTCTATTTGAGTCCTTTAATTGGGGAGAATGTCACAATCAATGTTTTGCTCTGGATGCTGAAGCAGACAACCTCCTCATGTTACTCGAGTCAACGACTTCATTGGCCGATATAAAACCCTTCTTGCTCGCGCACAAACACACACGATCAAATTTAAATGAGTGAATGCACTGCCAGGTTCCTGCAAGCGGTTAAGTCTTGTTTTCCTTTTTTTTTCTTCCCATGTCTTTAAACACACCTGGCACACTGTGACAGGCTTACTTCGAATGAAGTGTTTATAACAAAGTCAGGATTTTTGACATGAGCCACATCTCTCTGCTAGTGCCTGCCAGGAGGCCCCTCGGTTTTAAACTGCACTTAGCCAAGTAGAACAGGAAGAGGGAAAAACAGAGTATATGAGGGAAAATACGGAGAGGGAGAGAGAGGTCAGCACTCTTATTAGTACTTTACAAAAATTTACAAACCCTATAAACAATATGACCCCGTATGAGATACGAGACAAAACCTCAATGTATTATTTCAGGGCGTGTGCTACAGTACAGAGTCGGCCAAAACTAAAAGTAGGACTAATTATGAACTATGTGGCAGGGGAGGAGACCATGTGTTAGAGGCTCAAGGTTAAAGATGCTATTACTCTGGGAGGTATGCCGGCTGTGGTGTCGAGGTAGATGGTTCATTCATCTTTAGAGCTGGCCTTGATTTGCACCAACACTCAGAAACCAGCTCTGCTTAAAAACTACAAGGTCCAAAGCTGAACTGAAGAACAACTAATACCCTACATACACATATAACCTCTGGTTTGTTGTAGCTCTACAGTAAATTAAGAGTTTCCTACAGTAAGGCTCCATAGCTGGGAGACAGATTTTTGCCATTATAATGAAGGAGTTGTAAACATTAAAGTGAAGGGTTATTTCTCTCTCACACTTATCCACATACACAGTTAAAGCATTCCTACATTTGACATTTTGTGTAGCTGCTCCCTAAACTGACAAGTGTGTGTGTAGGTGTGCACACTAGAGTATGTGACACAAGAAAGAGAAGGATTGGGTGCAAAGACTGATTAAAAAAAAAAAACTCCCATTAGCGGCACTGGAGGGAGAGTTAGAAGAAACAAACAATCAGCAGCTAGCACCTTCTTAGGGCAAGTTTGGCAAACGGTGCAATAACACTTTTGATAGCAGAAACTTTTCTTTCACCTGTGAGTTTTTGGAGCAAAGGGCTGAGTTCGGTCTCCTGCGTGATGACCAGGGTGAGCGCTCCTATCAGCTCCCGCTCCAGCTTCTCCAGCTCCTCCTCCTCTTCGGCATCCCGGCCTGTACGCTGGGCCTCATCGGCCAGAGAGTACAGATAGATCAGCAGGAGGATCAGCTCATCTGGCCCGCACTCGTCCTCCCTGAACCTCACCCCAGAGGATGAGCTGTCCTCGCCTCCGCGGGGATTCATCAGGGGCAGCAACTGCCTCAGCACCGCAGGAAAATCAGAGTCCCCAAGAGTCTGTGACACACAAAACCAAAACATAGAAAAGCATGATGAAGTCTGTAAGTTTTGCACACAAACATGTTTTGAAAAACACACTGAAGCTTTTATGAAAGGATTAGGAAGACACCAGTAAGTTGGTGCTGCTTTCCAAGAAACAAAGAATATATTAGTCATCAGTCAGAGCATTTTGGAAGCTCTGGGAGGCAATCAAAAAGTAAAACACATGTTACCAAGGTGATAGTTGTGCTAATTTAGGCACTAAAAGTTTGGCACTCAAGTACCAAAGGCATGATATCTGAAAGACACAAAGTCAAAGAAGACATGTTTAGCATGGTAAACTTGGGCAATTCTTGTCTAAATTTCTGGTCTTCAGAGTTTCTGAGAATTCAGTTTTTTTATTTCACAAGAAACAAACAAAAAAAACTGTAACCTGAAAACACTTTCTTTTTATAGCATCCTTTTACTTTGTGGGCATACATTGTTTGAAATTTCAGAGTGTTACAAGCATTTAATACGCCGCATGTTTCTGCACAAGAGACCACTTTCCAGTGGAATAATAACCACAGAAAGTGGTATTACATACGAGTGCGTAGCAAAGTAAGCCCGTGGACAAGTTTGCACAATGAAAAGAAGATATTGATGTCATTAGCACACCACTGAAATCCAGCTCACAGGTTTTGCAGCCATGATGGACAGCTGATTAAAGTGTCTCATGGCCTTTCACTGTTTGCACAAGTTTGTTGAGTCAAAGTATTCAAACAGTTTTGAAATTTACTTCATTTGATCTTTCCTACGAAGATCTGTAAACAATCTCAGCTCTAACAAGATTAAGGTCAGACATCTACTGTTAAAAACTCAGATTCAACTGTTTTTATGGTGCTCCTTTACTATTTTTTACTGGAAAGTAGTGCAAGTAAAAATAGTACGCTTCTTTCTTACTATCCAGATTATGACCTTAGAAAACATTGATAGTTACTATAAAGTAACAGAATTTTAATTCAAAACAAAGAGCTATTTTTAAAATGAATACATTTTTATTTTATTGCAGATAGAACCCAATGTATTTCATGTTTTATTCATTGGTAAATACAAATTTATTCCTATTTTTCAAGCCTGCAACAGATTCTAAAAATATTTTAATTAGGGTGATTTAGGGATGGTGATGGGTAATAAATTGGGCTTAGAAGGCGTCTTTGTGGAGCAAAGTTTGCCAAGAAAAGGATGAGAAAATTATTGAACTCTTTAAAAAAATCAATGTTCTTAGAAGAAAGATTGAAAGTGATTAGTGTTTTTCTTCATCTGCAATGCATTCTATTAATTGATTTAAAGAATGTGGATGAATTTCAGTGAGAAAGGCAAGAGAGTATATTCAGATGAAATACTATTTCAACTATTGCTTTTAGAAGAAAAGGACACTTTGTGCTCCAGACCAAAAGACAAAAAGCACCATTCAGACTCTTATCAGCTACAAATCTAGAAGCCAGGCTCTGTGATGATATGAGGCTGTATCAGTGATCTTGGCAAAACTCATTTCCACGACTGTGATGGCAGCATTGATACAGAAAAGTACAATGGGATTTTAGAGCGACAAACGCTGCTTTCAAGACCACATCTTTCTCAGGGATGGCCATATGATGTAAAACCACATTTGGAACACATTACTCCTCAGCCACGCAGAGAAGAGCATATGAGTAGCAAGCAGCCTGCCTGAAATCTTGACCGGTCCTCCACCTTTAGCAGTAATAACTTACATTTGACTGTCTGCAAAACAAGCCCAAATCATCCAAATCATCACGCCTCTGCTACTGTGCTTGACAGTTGGTATGAAGTGTGCAGACATGCTTTTTTGTTTTTTGCCAAAAGCCTTCCAAACAAGCCAGTCTTTTACCAGTTTTCCTGTCATGAACTTTAACCTTCAACCTACAAACTGTGGGATGTAGAACTCAAGCTGTACAGCGCCTAGAAAAGGTATTTGGATGTTTTATCCTGTTATTCCTGTCATAAGTCAACCATGGTCAATATAAATCGACCTTTTTGACAAAATATTAAAAAATAAAAAAAACTTCATTGTCAAAATGAAATCAAATTTCAACAGAATAGTACCAGTTAGATAAAAATATGCAATTTCAAATAAGTGATTGCATAAATATTCACCCTTTTTAAAGTGACTGTCCCAATTCAACACAGAGATAATTTTATTGAAAAGTACAAGTCATGGAATGGAGAGAAAAGGATTTCCAAGGCCCTAAACAGCCCCAGGAGTTCTGTTGAATCCACCATCAAGAGACAGAAGGAATGGGAAATTTATAAATCTACCAAGAGCAGGCCGTCCTCACAAACTGAGAGACAGTGAAGAAGGAGAATAGTGAGCGAGACCACCTAGGAGCACTCTGAAGGAGGTCCAAGCTTTAGCAGGTGAGATGGAACAGACTGAGCTACAAGAATTGTTGCCCAGGTTCTTCACTAATCTGATCTTTATGGGAGAGAGGCAAAGAGAAAGACACTGTTGAAGAAAACTCATTAAATCTAGTCTAAGGCCGGCTACTGAGAAGGACTTGATCCTAGAGTCTCCCACATAACGTTTGGCAAACTCCAGTCAAAATTTAATGAGTTTTCTTCAACAGTGGACTTAGTTTTTCCCCAAACACAGTTTTTGTATTTTGGCTTGTTGAATAAAAAAATGGCATTTTTAAATTTGTTGTGTATTTTTGTGCACTTGAGATTAGAATTGAATCATTTTAGAACCAGATCTTTTGTTCTTTCATGAACACATACAACCGTAGAACTGGCAAAGGGTGTACTCTTTATTCCCATTACTGTATTAACAAATTAAGTGAAGTTGCTGAGTTTGTTGTAACACAAACAATAAATGAGGCAGGAAAAAATACAATGGCGATTTCTTATAAATTTATATAAAAACTGTTTAGCAGAGATCCCATGGGACTGCTACTATTCATTTTGCAATAGTGAAAGGGAACAGAATAAGTCTGTAAAGGTAACTGGATTTACACAGTCACTATGTTTTTTAAATGTTTGTCACCCAGGGGCACCAGCCTTTACCAGAGCCATAGAGCTGTTTTAGTGAAAAAGGTGAGCAGTTGTTTTCTACATGACAAAGACACATCACCAAACCTTATTTTGCCTTAACAACATATGAAATATTGGGTTCTTGCTGTCTTCAATGACATAATAGTCACTTGCAAGAAATAATGCATTACGTTGTTAGTTTGCTTTTAAACAGATTATTGCAGAAGAGAGGAGTTCAAATGATGACACAGAGTTGGAGACAGACTTCACGTTCTGCTAAGTACAACACTGGACAAATACATTTCGAAATAGATAATAGGTTTTCACAGCAGTGTTTCAATTCGAAAGAAATAATACTGAACATTTAAAAAAATTGAGATGTTTAAACAATGCATCCAGTGTATTTTAGGTTTGACAGAGTTGCATCAAAGTTTGTTTTTTAGAAACATAACAACATAGCTGTACATTGTCATTATCCAGTATAAGTGACAAGTTAGTAATAGTACACAAAATAAGCTCTGTTTGCAACTTTGGGTGTCTCAATCTGTCATTTGCAGTTTTAACAGTCTGTTAAAAGTCCCATTTTTATTCAGAGCAAGCTAAACTTTTAAAAACAGGTTCAAAACTTGATAAGCAGTAACCTTTTAGATCTAACTTCATTTAGAAACATCCCAATCTGGTCAGTTTTTTCTTGGTTCTATAGGCTGGAATATTTATTACTGCAATACAGTTAGTCGATATTAGGAAGCCATTTATAAACCCAGCCCGTCTAAAAACAGTGTAAATATTCAAATTGTGGGCTTCAAATAAATGACCTCATTGTTCCATTTGTTAATTTTAGAGTTCTTTGAGAGGTTGATGTAACGTTCAGTTTTGTTCCATTCTTTTGTTAGATTTTCACGAACAGCTTTTCTTTCTCTCTGTGGCAAATACAAGCCTATTTGGAACAATGTTCAGCTGCAGCGACCTGCTTCTGTGACCCTGTCTGTGCAGGTCTGAATAGTCAGCCACTCACGATGGTTAAGAAGTCCAAGATGTAACAGATCACGAGATCTTTCACAGAACACTGGCCACTATTACAGCACGGGTGAGCTCACACAGCTATAAAACAAGGGCGTGGAGCTGATCTGTCTGATGAAAAGCATGAAATTCAAATGAAAAATCGGCCTGAGAACGAGAAAACAGGCAACAGGGTCACACAGCGATGGGAAAAGTGAACAATAAAGCAGAGACGAGAAGGAGTGGAGAAAGATACTAAGATATTACAAGGGAAATTAAGATCCAGATGATAGAAGAAAGGAAATAATTGTTGACAGTGGAAAGTACGTTTGTGGCGGATAAAGCTACAAAATGCTCCCACGGATATATTTCATTTTAACGAGGGGTTGTTTTGTGGAGAACTTTGTGTTGCAAGACAAACAGTCTTTGAGAACAGGGGGCCTTTAGACGTTGCAGTGGGCCCACTGAGGGATGCTGCATCTGACCCACAGGAACTCCTCATGGAGCCAAAGATGCAACACAGTCCAGAGATGGAGCCAAAGCCAAAGAACTCACTGACTGACCCTCAAGAAGCAGAGTTTAGAGACTTTTCTTTTCAACTGGTGTATATAATTTCCTCTAATATAAATAAAATCAACACAAATCAGCACTTTTTGAAGGTGATATCTGCATCTGTTACATGCTCAGGTCCAAAACTGAGCATACAAGGTGAAAAGCACTCAATCCTGTGAATCCACTCACTCCAATGAGATCTCCTTGCTGCCTCGGGGCCCCAGCCAACCAAGCGCCCTCAGGGATCATTCAAAAACAATCTCGCCACACATTTTTCTTTTTAAGCGTTGTGAAATCAAATACCTCTACAAGCTACGCACATCTGAACTGCCAAACAGTGTTTGGATCTTTCCCTTGCTCATTTCTGGAAGAGGACAGCAGCATGGAGAGAAAGACAAAGGACATTAAGAGCTGTTTAAAGGCAAACTGCTGAGCACTTTCTCTTTCATCTTGCACTTTTACAACATCTACTGACCACAAACCTCTCTGTCTGTACATGTCTTAAAGGACATTCATTTGATGCCTCAGGTTGTCAAAGTGTGCCATGGTCAGCAATTAGCATTTTCATTTTATAATACCTGTTGCCATGCAACTTAGGCATATGAGGCTTTCAAAGGCAACAGAGAGAAAAGAGCTGAAAGGGGAGATCTGGAGGGACTCTGGGCCCCTTCATCATTTGTCAAGAACTACTTTAGTCCAACACTGCGCTCGTGTTACCTCCCAGACCTCCGAGTGCACAAACAGGACATGTTCTTCATTGTGAGAATACAGATCTTTACACATCTGCCCTTGTTTTTTCACATTTTGTTGTGACTTCCATTCTCTTTAGGCTTGTATTCCTTTCACATACAGTAATGTCCCCTTGTGACTCATGTGTTATAACAGTGTGAATTCAGAGCTTTCAAAGTCAACCTTTTTGCCATGTTGATATTGATATTATTAATGCATCCAGTGAAAGAATAGTGCAATCAGTCAGTCTTGCTTAGAGCTTAGCTGCTTAGAGTTAGACAGGTTAAAAAAGAGAGCCTTTTATTTTGATCAGTGTGGCAAGTGTTTTAGTCTCCAGTTGCTCTGACTTTTTTAATTACTTTCCACAAAAGCACCTTTGTGTGCAGAGTTTGATCTGTGTACAGTGAGGAACGTGCATATTTTTTCACGTGCCAGAGGAAGCATGAAGTGTAACTGGGTGCCTTCAAAAGATCTACAGAAGCTGCTGTCAGCTCCATACCATGGCGCCAAGGCAGGAAATGGAAGTCTTTTTGAGCAGAGTAAAGCTGAATGGGAACACTAACGGACTGAAGGCCTTTCCAGTTCTGGAGGTAAACTCAACAATGCTTGACTTCATGGCGCTGGTGCACAGGCTTTTGGTACTGTCACAACATTTTGTTACATCCGTTTGTGTATTTCAAAACTCTTTTTACATGGGTCAAAACGTATGAAAATGAAGAGTATGTTGTAAAAAGTTAAGTCTTGTGATGTACGTGTAACGTTCATGGTGCATTCCTGTTAGCTATATTGTGTATGCATTGGGTTAAAGGTTGGGAAAATTTTGGGTCACTGCTATGTAACTTTCAATATCATGGCATATACATCACACTTTAAAGTTACCAAAAAGACGAATACCAAAAATTGTGATGGGGTGTGAGTGAAAAGCAGTACTGTACACGTCTTATTAGAAACAATTGTAGAATTTACAATTAATGGAATATGATTTAGAAGAGAAAACTATATCAATTAACTATATAAAATCTGTCTGAGTCACTTGCGAAACTAAGTATTTCTCATTGTTTTCCCAATTTATGCAGCAACCATTTAATGCTCTGAAATAGCCCACATGGCTGACACAGGTTTTGCTTGAATAAAATCCTATTCTTGATTAAAGAACCCCTAATGTCTTCCAAAAACCTTACACAGTATATCTAAAATATACCTTAGAAGAAATACTCTTAATGCCAAAAAAAATATTTCTACTCTAAAAGCTGTGCAGATTCAGGGGCAGTGTTCCTTCTAAGAGCTACAGAATTACTGCCGTAATAACAGGAAGCAAACATTATTATTATTATTTCAATTACAGAATCCAGCAGCTGTGCTGCCATGTGCTAATGTGACCATTACACACAATTACAGAATAACAATGGCATTACTCTGTCAAAACAACACTAACTTTAGGGTTTGCAATTACTCAGACAATGCCATTACTTTAAATTACCTGGGAATTTCTTGTTATGACGAAACATTACCCCAAAACAACCAAACTATGTTTTAAATATAGAACTCATCTTTCTTCTCTGACAGGCTTAGCATAATGTCTGAAATTTGCCAGTGGATTATTGGTGAACATTTGAAGCATCACTGGCAATTTTTTTTTCCAGACCAATCATGAGCTTTCTCTTGCTTTATGCTCTGGTTTGAATCTGTCTGCTAGTGATTGACATATCGCTGTTTGGCAGTTCGAACCATCCTGGGGTCCATAAAGGCTCAATCTTGCCCAATCACTGAGCTTGGCCAAACTCCGCCTCTAAGCAGCTCAGCCTGAACAGGAAACCAGCTCCAGATGTAACCCCTGGAGGAAGGTGAGTGTTTCAGATGGAGTGCAGTGCGCTAACCAGAAGCAGGCCTCGCTCGCTTGAGTTGCATTACTCTCTTTTTACACAATGAACCTTTTTCTGGGTCTGGGGGGCAGGGGGAGGGTGGATATCGGAGGTCTAGGTCTTTGAAAGAGCAAGAAAACATTTGGCCATAGGTCCGTCCTTCTCGCCAACCAATGTCTTCGTCCAGACATGGCTCAACGTCAATAGATGCCAGTCAGTTCAGTTCTTTTTTACCATAGCGACCACAGCCCCCCTCCCCCGCCAATAAAATAAATAAATAAATAAAACACTTGCATTCTTTTGGAAACACACGTGTGCTTTGTTTCCAAACATATAATCACATTCAATTTGAATTCACAAATAACAACATGCAAAGCTGGAAGGGAAACAAGCAAACTTCTTAAAACAAAATTCGTAATTCCACAAGCCAGAAGAACGCAACAAAAACTTTGACTCTAAATCATGTTCAGCAGGCTTACTGTTGATTTGAAGTAAAACAGCTGGGGCAGGAACACGTTTTCCTACTCAGAAAGGCTGGCAGGATTCTGAACATGTAAACAAAACCAGAACCTCAATGTTTTTCCAGACACTTTGTTAATGAGTGCTTCTCATCTCACCCTGGCAGCTTGATCGCACCTGTACAGCATCTCTGCAGAGACAGGCGGTCACCTGCAATGACGACAATGACAAATCAGACGACGGGTTCACTGGAAAATTTCAGTTTAACAAAAGGCGGATATTTGCCTTAAGTTGAACAGGAGTGGAAAAAGTCAAGATAATCTCTGGATTCTTTTAAACAACCATTATTCTCTTTTGTGTGAAAGGTGTACTCAGAGCAACAGGCTTTTATCAACTATTTCAGAAGAGTCTCCAAACACAAAAAGGAGATAATGTTCACACAGGAACAGTGTCATTGGGAATAATGATAAATCAAATTCATGAACTCGCTCAAGTATCATTCCCTTAGATTTACATTTTTTATGTCTCCCTATTTTTTATGCTTGTTTAAAATGCAGCTAAGCAAAAATAAATCAGCAAATCAGAAATTACAGCTTTTGTATAATTATTGCGATTTAAATATGCCTATTGCTATCACAAGGTGCATATATGCTATCATTTACAGAACGCAACTAAAGGCCCAGTGTTCCCTGATGGAATGCATATCACTCCCAGATATTTAGACTAAGATCTTCTTATGTTGAGAAATGAGTTGGAGCCAGTTTGGTCAGACTTTGAAAAAAAATAAATAAATAAAAAAATCATTATGCATAATCTCACGCAATATCGTGTGACCTCATGCTCAGAGTATGTGTTGTGAATGACTTTCAGCTACAACCACAACAAGTTTTAGCTTAATATTTGTAAAATTGACAGTTTTCTAAGGTCAGTTGACTGTGGCAGCCATCTTGAATTGGGTTGGCTCCAAAAGTCAATCAGTTGTAGATGTAGATCCAGTGATTATTTGCTGAAACTTTCATTGAAGTGCATTAGTGGTTCATGATATGTTTTGCTAAGAGACAGAAACATAAACACACAAACATACCCACACACACATTCAGAGGCTGACAATAATTATTAGTTCATGTTGTTTTTAAGTGCATTAATTCTGACAAATAAAGAATGGAACAGGATATTTTTTTAAGGGTATAAAAGAAGGTTCATCTTCACAAACTTTAAGATCTGCAAACATCAGTGTTTACTTCCAGTCTTTTAGACATCCCTGTACTAAGACACAACTAAAATGAGCCAAACATTTCTTACTGCTGCTGAATGATATTAAATCAAATGCAACAGGAGATGAATGCGGTTTTTATTGTGAAACGGTCACTTTGCTGCATCCCGTAGTTGTGAGAAGTCCTTACACCGTAAACAGAATGTGTTGCAATTTGTTTTGCAGCACTTACTCACTAAAAGTAGCTGCACAGTGATTCTCCTGGTATTACATCACATCGTGTATCGTTATCACAACCAACCGCAGACATTGCCAAACACACAGGGACCAAAACTGGGTGGATTACAATGTTGTTGTCTGTCACCGCTCAACTCTACAAACTTTTCTTCACCCAGGCAACTTGATGACTAATCAAAATTATGCTTGAATGCTGAAAGAAACAGACCAGGATTCTCCTTTACAATAAATATATTAGTATAAGATAATATATGGAATATACAGCCTGACCGCTAGTCTACGCATGCATTCTTTAGCTGAAAGAAAACATGGACTCACAAAGACTGGGGAGTCAAGTTATACCTAAAATAAAAGAAGAAAACAGAGGAGAAATTTAGGACAAAATGACTAATGGTCTGATTGAATAGCTTGTTGTAAGCTAAGAGATTTACAGTGGCCCTGGGAGCTTCGTGCAGAGCAAGTGAAAACACATGCAAACAGACGAAAACACAAACAAATCCAGCAATCATCTTCAGCTATCTGACAGCACAAACACGGAACAGAAAAAGCCACAAATACACAAAACACAACACATCCATTTACTTTGGGTATTTGGCTGTGCTTTCTGATGCAGTATGATTTTTTCCCCCCAAAATAATGAAGATGTTTTATTGTGTTTTGAAGTCATGGGTTGTATGATAGTTTCTTTTTATTACCATTAGGTCTTCTTCAAATTGTACCACAGCATACCGTATGCTACTTAGAAAGGCTTGGGATGTTCTTATTAATTCATGTAATTTAGGGTGTTTTAAACATGTCTGAATAACTCTGACCTTAGATAAGTTTTATTTAGACTTTGCTGTCACATCACAGAACCAAGTGATTTAAACAACTAAACAGATACCACCTCGAACTAAAGATTTATAATGTCAAAGTAATGCTATTGCTTCAGTTGTGAGGGTAATAAAAGCAGCAGCATGTTTTCATACATTTGTCTTGGACATTAAAGGCACTGAAGTCATTTAATCCATGAACAGGTTGGGCTCTCAACATGGCAGAGTTGCTGTTTATGCTTTGAAATGGACTACACTTCCTGCAGTCCTCCTCTTAAACTGCAGGTGTCACTACAGAGAAATAATACTGCTACATCACAGGAAGTACACTCTTTGTATAGAACGCTACTACATAGTTTTAACTTATTTGCGCTAATACAAGAATAAATCCGGCGAGCTGAGATTGTAGTCAAAGCAATATTACTTTTTTGAATACTTATGTATATAATTTCACCGTCCAACCTTAGCATTTAATTAGGATGATAGCATTGACTGGTAAAGTGACTTGATTCATCAGCTTGATGCCTGGTTCACCCAATAGGAACCAATAAACATAAATCTTTGTTTCTGGCTCTTAAAATAGCATGTGAGATGGGTGTGTTTTGTTTCTGTCCCACAGTGTGGTTGCTGCTCTCCATGTTGAACAGTAATGAATGAAGTCAATAGAAAACTGCTGTGAGAGACACACAGCTGAAGACCAGGGATCTGCCTCTCTGTCAGACTGTGATAAAGCATTATCCCTCGTCTCTTCCACCATTCATCCTCTTTAATCCACTGTCTCCTCATGCATCTTCCTGCCTGTTATCTGCATTTGTTTCCTCTTTCACTCCGTGTGTCAAGAAATGGTTTGGCTTGAGGGCTCAAGGCCTATAATTTGGAGGAGACTCGGGACCAAGTGAGAGAAACAAACACACAGTCCACGCACTCCACCCTGTCACCGCCACTAAGCCACATGCTGGTCACTGCGGCTGGATTTTGTTTGCCTGGCACACGACACTCTGACACCGAAACCTTTTGAATGCAGGTCTCAGAGTGGAAGTTTCTGGAATCGCCCGGCATTGGTATGAAATCGCACGTGAACACTACAGACGGTTGCGGCGAAGAGTTTTTCAGCGCTTGTGCGAGATGACAAACAATATGAATGGCGGACAGCAAAGAGCTGTTTGTGCTGCTCACCCTTTTCAATTTATCAGAGCTTCTGACACAGAACATATATGTGCTACACCATCTCTTGGGACAGCAGAGACCTGTTTCACACCTTCTACAAACACTGAACGGGCCTGTGACTGTTTTCATGCTGGAGACTGAAGTGTTTGCGCACATGCAAGTGTTGAAATACACAAATCACAGCGCCAGCCAGTGACCTGGCATGGAAACAGCGGATGCAAAATTTTTTGCGGTCTCGCCTAAACAGCGATTATAATCACAGCGTTGCCATATTCACATGTAATGTTTTTGCAATTAACATCAGAAAATCTATAATGTTTCCAGAAGATCGTTTTTTGAACGGGATCTAAAGAGGCTCCAGCAGGGGTTGGGGGGATACATCCTGAGGTAAACAGATTGTTTCTAGACAAAAGCAGATTGAAACAACCACTCATTATCTGATGGAATTCAAAACAAAGGAGCCACTGTTCTGTTTCATTTTTCAGTGCAGCCACTCTAAAATGGTTTTGATATCACTTTCCATTTCACCAGCCTCAGCAGCGTTGCTTCAAAACACAGCCCTGGAGACACTTACTTGCACTTAAGCCAGAGCTTGGTCTGACCTGTGGGGACTACATACTCATGTCATAATGTGGTAACTTCTCATGTACTCATCGGTCGAAAGGTCAACATGCTGACTGATGTCATGGCTACGGCTATCAACACAAGATGGCTTCTGGAAGCTTTTTTAATGAAAGGGTAAAGTAGAGCCACTAATCCCAGCGTCTGTCTCACACATGGAGGGAAAGGTGTTGAACACATTAAACCAGCAAAAAAAAAAAAACCCAACTCTTTAATAGAAAGAAAAAAATGGTTCAATTTCACAGCAGTATTTAGTAAATCCTGAAACTTTAAAGTTATATGTTTTAATTTCTTTTTGTCATAGCCACATACAGTATTTCTAATTTGATATGAGCATGTTTTTATTGGAGAAGATTGAAACTATGAGACACTTTCCTGAGTTTAAGGTAAAAAGGAACATCAGGGGGCACTGTTGCACCACACCACATTCAGGCTCCAGCCTTCATGAAGCCAACCACATCTGTCTGTCTCTTTCCCTCCAAAACTCTTTGGATTTGTCTTCAAGAGACAGGAAACAAGCTGCAGTTGAAATTTTGGATATTTTTATACACTATTAACTTCATGCTACGTGGACCACGGCTATGTGATTGAGAATTTTGCACGGCTGACCTGCGCTCTGAGCAGTTTGTCAACAAGTGCTGCTCTGGAGATTTGTAATAGGCGATGTTGAGTTTGAATAAAACATGAATGCATCATCATCGAACTAACAGATGAGTCACAACTAGAGTGCTTGTCCTTGCGCAGAAGTAACAATTTTGTGTCTGAAAGTGTGTGCATGTGTGTGTTTGTGTTGTGGAAACATTCTTGTCCCAGATGTGGTGGGAGGCGGGGCTTCTATTCTGACCTCACATTAACACACAGGTCACAGAGGTAACACAGTATTTATACAGCTCGACTGTTACAAAATACTACAACAACAACAACAAAAAAAAAAAAAAAATGCAGAGCACAAATAATAAGTAGAGAAAAAATGGCAGCAGAGAGGTTATATGAAGTTTGGGATGACGGGAAGAGACTAATCACGGCAGACAGATGTTATCGATGTGACGGTGATGTGAGTGTGCTGGACGGTTCCTCTGATGCTCCCTGATGACCACATGCACTGTGTGACTCAGACTAATTGTTTATTTATCAATCCAGTATGATTACGAAGATTATTCCAGGCTTGCGGCAAAAAACGACTGAAGAGGTCTTGATGTTAATAAAAATTCCAAACAGAATAAATGAAAGTATTTCTTGATGAATGAAGACCTAAAAGCTAATATTGGCTTTGTAATGAACACGTGCAGAAATCATCTACCATGATGGAAAGCTGTAATTCACACAAACAATAAAGGAAAAAAGGTGAGAAAGAAAAAAACTAAAGTGAGAAAAGGAAAACTTTCAAATTAAAACTTTAGAGGAGAAAGAAAATAAATATGTTACTGTTATTGTGCACAATATCAACATACAAAGAATTACATTAGATCGCAGACATAAACTGAATGATAAAAATATATTTATTATTCAGATGGACCATCTAAATGCTCAGTCAAAGTACATAAAAGTGGTCTAAATGCTAGAGGAAATGGAGTTTGTTACTGTTGAGGTGCTGGTTTATTGCATCAGATATCTTCATTGCAATATTCAACAAGAAAAATTCAACTGCATGATTTCCAAATATTCTGCAGCTGTAAATGTTTAAAACTGTTCTTTCATTATTTTAAAGTTTATATCTGAATTAAACCTTAAATGTGTTCTTGCTGAACAGTTGGCCGTTTTATTTCAGCACCTTGACTTGTTCTTCTTGCTCAGCAAATAAGAAGCAAAGGTTCGTGAAGAGAAAGTTGTTTCTGTGAGTAATCCAAGACCTGAGACAAGGTGGCATTCTGCACACACACAGCATCCTCTGTCACACACACTGGCATGTCACCCTTACCACAGGTTGTATGGCAGCGAGGCACACACTATGAACTCAGTCTGCCTAGAACCAAAATATACGTAACAGAAGCGATGTGTTATAGCTGTGTTTACTGAAGTGTCACAGGAAGGGTTACACACAACATGCAGGCCAGAATGAAAGACAGCACAGACCAGCAGTGATCCATGTGCAGACTACATGTCTGCAGACTAACACCCATCACTCTGCTTCAGTTCCATTTGTTATAACACTCCGACTATCAGAGGGCTTTAGCAAGAGCTCTTTTTAGACAACTCATTTAAGGACTGACCCACATTTCATGAAGAGCGACAAAGACCGATAGCCACCAAACAAAGATGGGGAAAAAAAACGTTGGTAGTTGAGGTGATGAGTGCATGGCTGGTTTCTTTTTATGTGTGTGTGTGTTTGTGAAGACAATACATAACCAGTGTGCTGACACTGGCTCAGCACAAAGGCTGAAACGAAACAATACAAACAACATCATCCAGGGTTTCTACTGCACAAACATTCCCACCACCTTAAGCCCACAAGCTCAGCAAAAAAACACTGTGAAGAAGGGGGAATTGAGACAAGCTAAAACCACTGATACAAGCTTGACTTTTTTTTGCACTTTTTCTTGGACACTATTCATCATTCTCTAGTCTTCCCTTACCAAGATTTCTTAACCCATTCCCCTGAAGATGTCTGTCCATGCCAAATCCCACACTCTTATCTGCCTTGTTAAAAATCTGAAACAAATACAACTTTAAGAAGTCATAACTTACTTATTTGACTAAAACGCAACTACCAGAGCTCACCAGCAGAATCGGATATAAGATTATGCAAGAACATCTTGTTCGAGTGGGAAAAGTGTTGAACAAAGATTTGAGTCATGAATGGACTGCTTGACCAACGTTCTGCTGGAATAGGTTCCCATTCTGCAACTTTTCCCCTCTTTGTCAATACTTTCCTTTCTTTATAGTTCGGAAGAGTGAAGCATAAAGAATCTTCTGGACCACCTTTACTTGCCAACACTCTTGGGTCGCAAACTATTGAATCAAACATTCTTCTCAATAATTAAAGACCACAGCATGATGATGTTTCTCTCACTTTTCTGACTAATTGTATGGATACATTCTCAACAAGTTCAACTAATCTACAGAAGCTTCTTTCTCACTTATTGGCTCTGTAACTCCATAAAGTCTCATAAACTTCTTACAACCTTATTTTTCCTAATCTGACAATGTGCCACATTGGGTATGATAAGACTGAAGGATCTTTCTGATAAAAAGTGTCTGATGTCTGGTGATAAATCTTCAGCTGCCCCCCTAAAACTAGTCTCTGGGTACCCCATGAAATTGTCTCTCTTCCTCAACCTCTGCCCTCATGTCTTTCTTTTCTGTACAGATGGTGAAGCAATCACTAATGGTTTGTCTGTCTGTCTATCCTGTGACGCAGCGCAGAGGCTCACCATTACACAAGAACTAAACACATCACACTAACAAAGAGGTCACACTTCTCCAAACACCACTACGACTAAGAAATATAGCACAAATGTGCATTTTGAGGCTCTAAAGCTGTGTTTTAACTACAATAACCTTTACAGAAATCACAGTCTTCCTCAGGGTTGTGTCCTCGCCCCCCTTGTTTTTTGTCTTTAGATAACAAAGGTTAAACACAGTTACAGAAAAAAAAGGTTTAGTTCTGAAAAATGCCCTCATTGGGAGATAATATTCAAAATTACTCAGACGTTTTGAGGTGAGACATTGGTGCTGTTTATACTGCTTTAGACATTTATCAAATTCAGTTGAGAATAATATCACATTATAAGCTAAATGTCTCAACAACCTGATTTATAATATTATGTATACTTCCAATGACTTTAAAAGGGGGAAGAGAAAAAGTCCTTCAAAAGAATAAAAAAGAAATATTTAAAAAAGTGCCTTGCTGTTTAGTGTGAAAAATGACCAAAGAGCTGAGTTAGCCTCACTATCAAAGCCTGAATACAAACACTAAATGATCAAGTTGATAAATGTGATTTATTGCAAAGCTTCTGCATTAGAAAACAGTAGATTTAGCTATGTGTATCTAATGTTCAGCACAAAATGGCTTATGAAAAAAGTTTTTTTTATAATCAATCATGAAGAATTTTTTTTAGTTTCATAAAAATGATATTTTTATGCAAAGGCTTTAAGTCAAAGTTATCAAAAACAGTGAAAACAG
Source organism: Kryptolebias marmoratus (assembly GCF_001649575.2). Classification (NCBI taxonomy): domain Eukaryota; kingdom Metazoa; phylum Chordata; class Actinopteri; order Cyprinodontiformes; family Rivulidae; genus Kryptolebias; species Kryptolebias marmoratus. Next base: position 17,801,897 of record NC_051453.1, on the reverse strand, counting down.
AGAACAGGCAGAGTCAGCTCATTACAAATTGCAGTCATGCAAACTTGCAAAATAAAAATTGGATTCTGCAGTTTTACCTCTAGACTGTTTATTTTTTAGTCAGGATGTGGAGAAGTGGTTGGTGCAGTGTGAACGAGGACAACTGAACTTGTGATTCCCACATCCAGATGTGCTGCACGTTTTTTAATGTGTTATCTGAGTCAGGCTTCGCTCCAATCAACTTCTAATAACCACAATAAACAACTCAAAGTTTGACAAAAGCTTCTGCCTATTTTTTTTAAATTTTATTTTACACAAACATGACCACCCAAACAGAACACTCATTCATTAAATCATACGTGGTAGAATTTATTATACCTCACAAGCACAGAATAGGCAGCACGTGAAAGGCCATAAAATTTGTCGCCGTCAAACGCGCCCCTCTGGCAGACGTCTCCTCTGTGATGTTTAGAAATGGCGCTCACATCTCAGACGTATCACAATTGGCAACATGAAAAAACAAAACAAAACAATGTGCAGCGTCTTAAATATATCAGAACAAAGACAAGAAAAAGAAATAACAGTGGGGTGGAGAAAATAGGAGGCAGGAAAGTGGGACAAGAGGGGCATAAGGCAGGCATATGAGCAACCATTCTCCCCATATTCCTCTAACCCTCCAACCCGCCCCCCCCCCAAGCTCATAATTAGCGGTTCGGCATCTATGCTTGTCTTAGGTTACTTTTATTCCTTCTTTCCCCTTTTGCATGAAAGCAGCAAAGGGAGAAACACGTGTGTCAAAGTACAGCAAGCTCAGAACAATGGAAGAATAGAAGCGGAGCATGTTAGTTCACTCCGGATGAAAGCAGGAGTGGAAAAAACCAAAACAACTGATGAGATTTTCTTTCACGTTATTAAATCAAGTTCTCCTATTGGATCAGAACAGTGACGAGGGCTGGAATGGCTTGATTTTGGCTTCAAATGGTGTACAAAACGAGAGAGTGTGGAAACTTTTCAATTCAACTCTGTGGGCCTTTTGCAACACAATACTGTCCAAGTGCCCACATGTTTAATTATTCTAGTCGTTGTATTTATGTCATGTATGGCTTGCTGAAATACATCATTCTGTGAGCTGCATCTAGCTAACATGCAGGCAAATGTTTCAATCTGTCATAACTTGAACTAAACACTTCCAGGACTTTGGCAAAAGTTCTGAGGCATTTCTACCAAATCCATTTACAAATATTTCATCGATGTGTTCATGCTTGCATTGGCCGCTTTGGTTTTGGTCTCTTACAGGATGTTTCAGCATGTGGCAGCAGTCTTTCTTACTGCTGCAACAGATACTACTCCTGCTCCATATAAGGGTTCAAAAGATATAATGAGACACATTTGTATCCATAAACACAAGACCAGTAATATTAATTTTGAAATATAAAAGGATAAGGTGAGGAAGAAGACAGACTCTTGGGGATGATGAAAAACAGGAACCTTAAACCCTGAGAAAACTACTAATATTTTGAAATGAGTGGAAAAGAGAGGGTATTTAACTACCTCCAGACCCCAGCATAGAGCCTGGGGGGGCATCGCTCTATTCTCTGCACCCTGATGTCAATCATACAAGAGGAGGGGCATGGTGGGCCCCTTAAAAAAATCCCCAGATAGCTGAGTTTCATTTCTAACTCATACAAGATGATTGCAGAAACAACTAAAGGTAACCTTCCCAAGCAAACACATATACACAGACAAAAGTGATTATAGGTGAATTCTTTCATCGTCATGATGCAGATGACATGCAAACAATAGCACAGGGTGAAAGCAAAATGAGACACAGCTAGTGTTGTCAAAATCTATAAGCAATAAAATATTTAACGAGAGAGAAGTCTGGGGTTTGTAAAGCCTGGTTCCTCAAATCAAAGTAAAAAAAAAAAAAGAACGAAAACAAAACAAAACAAAAAAACTCCCATGACGCTAAAATGCTGCAGGATTTGTTTTCCAACTCCTCTACCACGAGTTATTCAGAAATTTAATCAAGTACAGCCCTGCTTCAAGACCAGAAATCCTGCAGGATCATGTAGGTCACAAAATAGATTTGAGTTCTTATTACAAACATGACTTATCCATTAAACACATTAGTTTCAAAACTCTGTCAGATGGTAATAAAGACTGACCCAGCTGTAAACATGCATAAGAAATGGATGGTGCACTTTATTCGATCGTGCACTCCAACCACTTGGTTGACCGATGTGGTTACATGTGGAGCAAAGCCCCAGGGAAGTGTGGGTAATTAATGACAGAGCAAGGGTGGAAAGAGTCTGTCCCTGATTGACCTGATTCGACCCTTGCCGCTTAGTTGCCATAGTGATTGGTTGGACTCAAACCCTCTGGGTGACTGGGTGAATCCCTGGGGTGACAAGGTAGTCTGCAGGGTGGGCGTGAGTGAACAGAGTGGTGGGGGTGGAGAGGAGAAGGAGGCATGGACTGAGGGTTTCAGATGGGTACAATTACACGCTATAGCAAAGAGAGGTCCTTGTCCCACCTTTACATCACGACCCCAGGCAGGAATCCCTCCAACTTCTTTTAACTTTGTCCAATCATTCCTGTTTATACCTTTATTAATGCATGACAGTACCACCAATCTAATGTGTCCTCAAATGTGTGGATTATAGGGATGTAATGGTACATGTATTTGTACCAAACCATCACAATACAGACATTTGATTAGTAAGACGTGATAACTGCGCAGCATGTAGAAGCAGGAGCATGTTATACTTTTACTGCATTTTTTTATTCAATATCAAGAGTCAGTTTCCCACACAACACTGCTGAGAGGACAGGAGTGGGTGTTTCACATTTTATTTATTTTATATTTTCGCATTGGGAGATGGTAAGCAGTTCTGTATTGCTTTATATTTTAGATCAAGTCTAGGTTGAATTAATTGAAGTAAAAATTCAGCCTTGTCGTACATGATTTGCCACCTTAAACCCTACTCATAAGCAAGGGTGGTTTGTTTTTCCTTTTTCTGCTTCTGGGAGAGTTAGTGTCTGTTTAAAAAAACAAACAAACAAGATTTGGCTTTTTTTTTTTCTTCCTATGCTACCAAACCCCTACCAAAATGTGACCTAGGCGTACCATTACACCCTTAGTAGAATAGCATAAAATTTTGCCACTGCCTAACAAGACTGAAATTTCAAAAACAATCAACCCAGCACATAGAAACTGAACTGCGACGTGGCTGCTTAGAAGGCTAAAAACACAAAAGGGAATTTCTCATTTGTGACAGTAATCAATCTTGACGACAACTTCAGCCTGGCGAGAAGATCTTTCATTCGGCCCAAGTCAAACAGTTTCCAGAGAGGACAACCAAAGGTCCTGGAATGGTCTTCTGTCTCCATTTCAGATCAGACATACAGACACAAAGACGCAAAGACGCATGTCCTGTGGGCTGTGACCTTCTGTGGCCTGTGCTCAGCAGGTAGTGACAAATGACCTGATAGTTAATCTGTCCTGAGGTGGAGCTTTTCTGTGGGGAACACAGAGCCTGTTTGTGACAACAGGAAGCAGAAACTATGTTTCCAGAGTAAGCACATTAAAGGATGCACATGCATGAATGCTTGCATGCACACATGGAAACATACACACACACACACACACACACACCTACTTGGATGCACATCTGGATATGGTTTCAAACGCAGAACATCATGGGAAGAACGGCAACTGAAAAGTGATCAGTGAGATGTAAAGTGAGGGATGGCTTGAATGTCAGTCAGAGAACTAGAGAGGTCAAAGTGGTTTATTGTTAGCTCCATCTGTGACAGTGGGTCATTGTTGTGCCTTTTGCAAATACCTGCCATCGTACTTAATGGTCAGCTTTTTCTTCGGCCTTCTCCTGTTAACAATCAAAGTGTGAATGCTGAGCATTGTGGTGATTTCCCCCCCGTCTGAGGTATCTTGTAGGGGTATGGTCAAATGAAGACTGACGCCAAGTGGCCAAGTCAGCAGCCCACACTGACCTGATTCACCAGGAATGAGAGGATTGGTAGGAGCTTCAAGAGGACTACACATTTCCTAGACCACCCTACTCAAAAGCTGTTAGATGGCAGTGCAGACGGAATCCTGAACACAAAAAGTGTGTTTTTTAGCGGAGAGAGCAATGTAGAGGATTTCAGAGAAAGATGAACCGAATAACTGAATTTTTACGCAGTTCACATGCACACACTGTAGTGCATTTTTACATTTTCATTCTGCAAGTTCAAATTTGGCCCAGGCTGTGAAAAACATTATTTTTAAATCTTACAAAACCCTCAAAATACAAACATTTGTGTGAAAAAAAACATTCATGTCACATAAAAGGTTCAGATGTAAAAACCTTTTACTTTGCAGTTTATCAGCTGGAGTAAATAACAGAAACCAGTACAAATATCCACAGATGTACATATGCAACAAGTGCAACTACAAAGAGCAATGCCAAAATAAAGAAATATTGATTTCTGGTCTGACGGCAGCAGTCCTCGATCTCCTCCAAAGAACCTGTTTTTATCAGTGTAAAATTGTACATTCAAAATTTTTTGTGTTTGTCTTTTCTGCAATGCTCTTTCAAATTCAGTGAACCAAAGTTAAACCCCGAATATGCTAATCCAGTTCTGCCTGCATGTCAGTGCTTCCCCAAACCATTTTCTGACTTTGCAAAGCTGTCTGCTACCGTCACACTGTAAAGAACCAAGAACAGTACAATAACAGCCAGGAATGCTAAATCTCATTAAATGAACACAAACATTTCCAGCACCTGCTTTTACTGAATTCACTTTATTTTAGCCTGACACCAGGAGAGCTGCCTACGATGCATCACTCATGGGCAGAGGTAAAGTGTAAGTTGTTGAACCAAATGCATAGTTTTCATGGGAGAGTTGTGGTCAAAGCCACCTGCTTTGTTTCTCTGGAGGCAGTTTGAGCTGTCAGAGATGGACACAGCATGATTTCTTATTCAACAGCCAGGGAAAAAAGAGCCAAGCTTGTGGGCAGCTGGTGGGGCAGCTTTTATCTCATTCTCCAGTGACTGCAATTGGTATGAAAAACAGAAAGAAAACAAAATAAATAAATATAATATTGTATATCACCGGCCAACTTTTATTCCAGAACTTTAATATAAGATCATCTTCTATAAAGAAATGACAAAGCTATATCTGTTTTGGACAAACCTTTAAAATAACGTCATGTGAGATGTAGTGCAAAATTGCAAGGTAATGGTGCAATATGTTAGTGGGTTATGTGTTGTGAATGACTCATCTACTAACAAACCAAATTTTAGCTTAGTACCAAACAAAACTGTATCCAACTTTGTGTTTTTATTAACTTCAGGCATCTTAAATTGGATTGACGCCAAAAGTTAACCAGTTGTAGATGTACATCCAATCGTTACTTTCTAAAAGTTTATTTTTAAAACTTGTCCAAGGGCTCATGGGATATTTTGGTAACAGTCAGGGTTTACTCCAACAGTTAATGCCGTGGTTATAGGTGAAGATGTCATGCAATGTGTAGCGCTCAGAGTATGTGCTAGGGATGACTCTCAGCTACTACCACACCAAATGTTAGATCAATATGTAAAATTGACAGAGTTCTAGGTATTTCTGTGTTTTCTAAGGTCAGTTGGCTGTGGCAGCCATCTTGAATTGGGTTGACTCTGAGACTTTTATAAAAACCTGTCAAGCAGTTCATGAGATATTTTGCTAACAGACAGGCAAACAAACACCTGCGGCCACACAGAGACACAAACAAAAACAATATCGCCCACTCTTCGCCGTTTGGCAAAACAACTGATACACAAACCTGTTTGTAGCTTATTTGTCAGGCAGCAAGACCTGACATCAAGAATGTAGAACCAGAGAAAAAAAAACACTTTCATATATGAACTTATCAACATACTTGTGTTGTTTTTTGGACAAATGGTTGAAATAGCATCAGCCTTTTTAATTATATTAGAGACAAAACCTGGTCTTTGGAGGTAAAATATGTAGTGCAGATGTCCAAAAAAAAATTAAATAAAGCAAAATAAATACTGTAGCCCCACCAAAAAAGACCCGTCTTCCCATATATGTTTGACAGAACACTGTAAAGTCTTCAAATAAATGAACTAAACTTCTGTTACAAATTTTTTTGACAGAACATGGGAGGCTTTTGGTTCTAAAATATGCTCCCACAGAAACTGAACACACCAAGTAGCTTGTGATAGCATCTTCTGCTGCTACATAGCTTCTCATTTTATCAGTTACTTAAAGCAAATTTATGAGATGTACGATCCCATCCTGCATGAAGTTATGACTGCTTCCTCTGGCAGTCTGACATTGCCTCTGAGAAACTCTAAGGCTGCCCTGCAGATATGAAGCTGAAATCATCAGGCATACTGCTGAAGGGTGATTTTACTGGTAATAAGTCATGTAGCACATAAAAATACATCATGACGGTTTAGTGGTTAGCACTGCTGCCTCACAGCAGGAAGGTCCTCGGTTTTTATATAAATATAGATATAATTTTTTTGCAGAGTGGTACTTTAAGCAAAGAAGGAAATGTTTAAAGTAATGTACCCATGAGAACCCATCTTATTCCTCAACTTTGACTTTCTGGGAAATCTAGCGCTATAATTCTAAAGCTATTAACATCAAACCACTTCTATACGGTTTCAGTTCAGTGAGCTGACATATAGATTCGGCAGAAAAATGCTTAGCGGAACGCTTAAAATGCAGCACATGCAAATTACTATTGAGCTGAGAAGTGAAGTCAGTGAGGTTTAAAACGAGACAACTTCATCGAGCCACCTCGTGCTCCTCGATATTCCAAGAAAGGCAGATTAAACATAATCATCGCCAGTGGAAGAGCTGGGAGATTAAGGATAAGTAATACAGAAAGCGAAGTGAGCCAAGCACCTATCTGTCTGAGAGAAGAGAGGTAATGATAACAGGAAGTGAGATGAGTTGTTGTTGCCCTCTGGCCTACCAACCCATCACAAGTTAAAAAGGTCCCTCTCTATAAACAGGCCTCTCTCTGCCTATTAAACAGACAGTACATTAGGCCCGAGCAGTGCAGAGCAATGTAAACACAGCCGCCAGGGTACTGTTGCTTGGGGGTGGGAGAGAGCTTGAGATGGGGGCTATTCCTGGGTCTTCCTGGGAGTGAACTCCATAGCTGCATTTCTCTCCCACTGTAATCCTTTCCAACTAAACACAGGAAGGAAGAGATAGGTAAATAACTCACTCTTTTGATAAACCCAGCTCGTTTTCAGCTGCGAGTTTCCTTAAGTTTTGTTAGAACACTTGTTATGCTAGAAAATAGAGACGTTGACTTTCGCAGAGTGTGGGAGTTCATGTTGACCAGTCGAGTGTATGTTCTAGTAAGGCCTATGTTTTGGGAGTGCAGAGCAGAGAAGCAGAGTAAACATGACAAATCTAAAAGGAAGTGCACAGTAAAGCTGAGTTTCAACTATGAAATATGAACGGAAACTACACCAGAGAAACAGACAGACAGGAGATGATCCCCAACCTCTTGTGTCTCGTTCAGTATGCAGATCAGAGTAGCTCCAGGGCTGGATGAAGCACAATGTTGTATAGAGACAGGACGGAGAGACGGTCAGTCCAGGTCAGTCCAGATGTGGGGCTATTAAACGGTGGGGGGTAACTGGAAGGAGGTCGATGCTGGACATTTTAGGGTAGTGCCCTGGAGTCATTCACGCTCCGTTGTCAGCAAACTAAAACAAGCTTCAGGGACACAGCAGAGGTACAGCTCCATAAGGGGGAATGTCTGGGTTGTGGGGACAGGCTCCATATCCTGGGGAAAGGACAATTACTGGCTTAAAGCACCCTGTCTTTTCTGTGGCATGCAGCTAAGATAAAATTAAAGTTACTCAGAACCAATATCAACATTTTTCCTCCTCAGCCACCATAAGAAATGATACAATCCAGATGTTACATACATGTTACTGCTAAAACATCAGGATTCAGCGGATTGGTTTGCTTTCTTACAACTTTGTTGCATATGAGGAGATTATATGGATTTTTATTGTCAACCATCAAACCTTAAGCAGATTTGACGGTTTGAGCTTTTGACGGTTTGAGCTTTTGCAGGTCAGTGTACGTCCAGAAGGGGTCATGAGTCCGAACAGTGATGCTGTGCTGGGTGTTGTTAATGGGAGATGGTTGTATTAGATTAACATGGCAGCGCGTTCATTTACAACTCGGAATAAAACGGAATGAAGCGGGTAGCTTTGGCTTTGGGCTCCTAAAAATCCCAAACAGCTGGCGGAAATTAAAAATACACAGAAGCTCTGGACTGAGAAGGATATTGTTCTTAGCCAGAAAAACAATTTGATGAAAAAGTAAAGGAAATATGAAGTACATATTAGTAAGGTCGCAATTGTTTGAGCTCCTATAACATTTTTGGTTTTTGCACTGAAAGGCTTTGCTTTACATAGTTGCTCTGTCAGGTTGCTTCTAAAACATTCTGATTTGTGACACAAGTTTCACATCTATAGCAGGTAAGATACCAGCTGCTTAATCTCTTTCCAAAACAGCCCACTTTAAAAAAATGTCCAACTTATCCCTTTAAGCTTTGCACAACCGTGACTGGACCTGCTGCAAACACTAACATTACAGGTGATGCAACAACCAAATGTTTCCAATGAATCCATTTGGTTAAGAATATATGAACTTGGTTTTTATGTTAAACTTGTTCATTTTCAGCAATAGGAAAAAAAATATACTGTCAAAGTTACATTACTTTAGCCTGTTAAATCCCTGGCATCTGTGAAACATCTTTTTTTTTGTTTAACAGTGCTAATTGTTTTTTCAACGCAAATACAAAAAATATGTGCCTTTTGTACATAAATATGAAAATAAACCTAATTGGAATGCAGCCTCACACAAAAATAGGCCTTCAAACAAAGAAAACAGCAACTATAGAGCCTCACAGAGTAGTGTTACATAAAATTAATCCTAAATTGGATTGGTTACACAAATAAAAACATAAAATACAAAATCAAATCAATAGTTCTCCAGACCCATTCCTTTAAAATTCACTATTTTAATTTAAGATTCATCTTTTTAGGTTCAAAATATGCTGACATCTTCAGAGAAAGTCCTAATTGAAATGTTTCCTTGTGTGACAACTATTAAAGCGTAAACGATGAAGGCATTTTTTGATTACACATTTTTTCCTTTTTTCATGACATTCTGAACGTTTTTTGCTATTGAGTTTAACTAAAAAATAAAGGGGTCAGGGTTTGCGTCAGCTCAATTTTAAGTCACATTTTTTACTTCTTCAGACTAAAACACAAACATGCAGCAGAGCCGGAGATGAGAACCAGGCGTGCAGTCTGAGCGACCCATGGGAGTCGGGGACGGACGGCCGAGAGTGCAGCTTTCTATCTGAGCGGCGCTGTGACGAGTAATAACTCTGAACTTGAATGTTTGCAGAGGCGTGCCCTGGTAATCCCAGTAGAGTAAAGCAACAGGCCGGGGTGAGAGGGGTTAGCGCCTCTCTGCAGAGCTGCTGTCATACCAGTCGGGTTCAGTCATGTGACAGACCTCTCAACAGTCGACTGCAAAGCACACTCGGGCGCAGAGCTGGCCGCAGAGACTCGGTGATTCTTAAAGCCGAAGCTGCAACGTGTCCTGAGTCTGATCTCCGTGGGAGGGAAGTACAGTAGCAACGTCCATGTTTAGTTTGGTGAGCAGAGGCTCTGGCTGGGTGGTTGGTGGGACGGTAAAGGTGGTGGAGCCTGTGATGTGCTGGGAAGTGGTGAAAGAGCGAGTCTGTTGAGTTCTGCTTTGGCGGCAACACCCCTGTCTAACGCGAAGGACGTCTAGCACATGCATTCTTTAACTGCGGGCTGGAGTGTGACCAAGTCCGCTCAATCTGAGCCTTTCAGACTAAAATCCAGTTACAGGCCAGACACCCAGAGCAGTCAGTGGGGGGGTATGCGCAGGCAGGGTGGCACTGCCAGACAAGAAGATATCTAGCCATTTCACACAAACTGAAGCTTTTTATTATGGAGGTAATAAATCCAGTGGCAGCTTAAACATTAAATATTATACTTACCACACTGATATTATAGTCCAACTAAACTGTCAACCTCCAAAACAGATTTGTGGACTTTACTTATTAACCTCCCATGTGCAGGACAGTCACAGGTATATTAGCTTTCAAGTGAAGGTTGCAGGTGCATATCTGCAAACGCCAATTTAATTTCCTCATAGCTTTTTAGCTGTTTAAGCATTATTTAACTAAAACACCTTGCTGCAGCAAAGGCAATTATATTATATTGACAAAATGCGTGTACGTTCTTGTAAAAGACATGCAACAAGATGGGTCCTGAACTTAGAAGCCTTTCACCTCAGTGCAGCAGACCCCCAAGACCCCTGTGCACCACATAAGAGTTGGGCTGTGTGAGTCCGGCTCTGGCCAGCCGACCCCACAGTAGCCTCACACACACTCAGGCAGAGCAAACACACCCATCAACCGCCAGGCTAGTGTGAGAGGCATTTCATCCCGCCATTTTTGCAGCGTAATTACCTTCTTTCTCTTCATGTAAAGGCAAAAAAATAAAAAATAAATAAAAAACCTGCATGGAAATCAAATAAACAGAGAGGGCAGAGAGGACACGCAACTCATTTCCTTTAATACTTCGATAAAACTCCCAACCGTTTTGATTGCAAACACCAAGTCTCGCACTGAGCTGAAGACCCGACTGTGAGATTTGATTCTCGAACAATGTGTGTTTTGAGCTAAGGCCAAGCGTTTTATAATTAAATAGCATGCATAAGCTAAAACACAACTCTTAAAACACAACCGTGGTCGGTTTAGAAATCACAGCCCCCTTCTGTGGACGCAGAGCAGCTCATTCGCACAAGAACTGAGAAAGTGAGAACATTGCTCTGAATTATCCAGGTATAAGATAACCATAGGGAAGTGGATCATAGTGAAGTCATGAAGTAAATTGATACTGGAGCTGTATAAGCCCTGGAGTCACTTTCCTTCATTTAATAAACAAGTGGTCCAAGCTGAGCACCACGGTTTAAGAGGTTGTTTTCAAATTCCAACTTGGGCACGGCTGGGAGCTTGTTTTATTTTTCCGCGATTTAGTTTAAGTTCTCAAATATGCTGCTGTCCTACTGCTCGTCTTACAGCTTCAGGAATATACACAGGCTCAACAAAAACAGCAAAGTAAGAAGAGCGAGGGGAGGAAATAGTTTTAGTGTTAGTTTGTGATGATTGCTGCTGAAATAAGAGGCGAACAAATGACGACTGTGTGCACTCTGACTTTAAATTTATTCTTAAAACTCCACTTCCCCATCATTGGCTCTGTGTGTCTTCATCAGGTTTGCTCTTTGACCTTTCAGAAGTCACATGTGTATACACGCTTCCCTCTCCTGAGAAAATCTACCTCGTTCTTTTCTAAGCCTCCAAACAACTTGATGGAAATCAAGCATTTCTTTTTTTTTTGCTGTTTACTGGATCTCTGAATGTTTTCCCTACAAACAAAATTGACCTTGTTTGTGAAGGACAAGAATCTGTAAATGTTAACACAACATTCTGGCCACCATGTTGGAAACCACCCACTTACCTGATTTGTGTTAGAATATCAGCTAATGGGAGAAATACAAACAAGATTGACGACAATTTACTTGTAAATATGCAGTTGTTTTAAATGTAATTATTTTTGCCATTTTAAAATGTGTGATTTCTTTGAGTTTTTTTTATCTGATTTATTGCATATAAAATAAAACACTGCTGTAAAAAAAAACTCAAAGACGTTTCTGTCAATTTCTGTCACAGGTGAACCTTTTTTAAGTGATGGATATTCACAGGTTTTGTATTTGTTTTGTTTTTTTTGCTTGTGACATATGGACAATAAGTTTGTGGAAGATGAGTGCACACCTGCAGCAGCAGCCTTTCGAAGGCCAGACAGGCGTCCCATCGGGCCAGGCTGGGGTGTCTGAGTGTCTGGGCCGTGGCCAGGCCCAGCTGGAGAACCCCACAGTGACTCTCCAGCGCCTCCCGACTGCTGCGGAACAGCTTGACGTAGGAACACAGCTGCTCAGGAGTCACACGGCCTGAGAGGAAGAATCACACAGGGAGAAATGTGGGACAATCAAAACAATTGATCAATCAGCATCAGTCAAACTACAGGTTGTAAATTTATTCTATACTGTGAATTACAAAAGCACCTTCCCCTGGAATGCGTTATTTTTGTTCTTTTACAACCTGTAATTTAAAAAGATTTTCAATTTGATTATAAGTAATGCACCTAACGGAAAAACTGCAGATTAATGAAATTAAATAAGGGAAACCCTGTTTTAAATATTCATAAATATATATATATATATATATATATATATAACTATAAAGTGGTGTGTGCACATGTTTTCATCACCTTTGCTTTGAATCATCAAATGCCTTCAAAAGCCACATATTCAGGTAAATGCTATCCTGTGGATAAGATAAGTGTCAAATATGTTCGTATAGCCCCCAGAATCAACATCAGTCTAACACCTCTAAGTACAACCAAGGAAGAGACAGCATGAAGACCAAGGAACTCTCCACACAGGTCAGAGACAAAGTGTGGAGAAATACAGATCAGAGTTGGGTCATATAAAAAAGTCCCAAACCCCAAACCTCCCACAAAGCACCATGACATTCTGTGTTAGACAGTGGAAAGATGATGCCACTGTCAAGAGAGGGTCATCCACCAAAACTCACAGACTGAGCAAGGAAGGCATTATTCAGAGAAGCAACCAAAAGGCCAAAGATAACCCACATGGAGCTGGGCAGCTTTTCTGCAGAGAGTATTTGTTCATAGCTGCACAGAGTTGAGCTTCACAGAAAGGTAATCAGAAAAGAAAATATTAAAGACAAAAATAAAGCAATATGCCAAAATGCATATTGGAGATACCCCAAACATGTGGAAGACATTGCTGTTGTCACATAAGACTAAAATTAAGCTTTCTGGCCATCAAGGACAACACAATGTCTGGCTCAAACCAAACACTTCTCATCGTGCTATAAACACTTTCCCCACAGTGAAGCACGGTGGTGGCAGGATCATGCTGTGGGAATGTTTTCCATCAGAAAAATACAGGGAAAGGAAAGGTGGATGAAGCAAAACAGAGAAGTATCAGACAGAAACCTGTTTGAGTCAACCCAGGGATTTGGGTTTGGGTTGGACAATGACCCTGAACACGCTGCTGAAGCAACAATCTAATGGTTTAAAGAAAAAACAGCTAATTAACCTGGGATGGTCCAATCAAAGTCCAGACTTAAATACAACTGAGAATCTCTGGAAAGATTTTAAGATTGCTGAACACAAGAAGCACCTAATCAACTTGAAGGAGGTGGAAAAGTTTTACCACAAAAAATGGGTAAAAAAATTCTAGTAACTAGATGTGAAAAGCTTGTGGAGACATGAAATGAAGCTATTCTCTGAGTGATGTTTTTTTTTTCTGTTCCATCTGTTTGGAAATGTTTACACACTAATTTTCAAATAACTAAGAAAAGAAAAAAAACAACCTATTCCCAAGGAAAAAAAAAGAAAGAAAAGAAAACCCAACTTTTATTAGCTATTGAACTTTGAGCTTATGCTAGAGAGGAATGTGTGACACAAAAACAGACCATAATATTGTCATAATGAGTAAAACCTCCAGAGGTGGAAAGAAGGAAGGAGCCACACATGTGAGTCCAGTCACGAAGCAATATTCTCAGTATGCAGCCCCTGTGTGTGGAGACTTACAGTTCCTATTTAATATGAGTCACTCGGTAGAGTGTGTGTGTGTGTGTGTGTGTGTGTGTGTGTGTGTGTGTGCACGCGCTCGTGCTGGAGCATGTATACCTACAGCTGAGGTGCAGCAACACTAGAAGTTCCTGAGAACCCATCTTGACTGTGACTAATACGTGTGAATAAGAGGGTTTTCTCACATTAGGCAACATAGAGAAACCGTACAGACAATGTTTAGGAACCCCTCTCCTGAATCTCCTCTAACTGTACCCCCCAGAAGATTCTCATAGACAAAACATAGAAAAGCAGAGACAAGAGCATTAAGAAGCCGGTGGTGGTGTGTACAGGGTGGTGGTCAGAGGATGAGAAGGACAGCGGGCACACATTAACTCTCCGTAAAGCCCACATCTTCATGTTGATGTTTTGAACCAGCACCAGATGTGGGAGTATTTCCTGTTGGAATACATGGTCAGTGTTTTCTTCAGTGAGGCCAAACACGAGACAAAAAGAGAAACAGACAAATGAGATGGGGCAGAAAGCAGCAGAATACAAAAATCAGATGACAAAATCAGCCAAAGTGTCCTATTTGTAGATACATATTGTTGTAATCATCCAGAGAAGCTGGAAACAAGAACCAAGCTTTACTGGGCTGATCAGAAAACCAGCCAAAGTCTAATTTCTGCAGTCCCGCCTGTTTGGAAACATACTTTCCAAAGAACAAAGCAAGTGTCTGCAAAAAAAGAATCAAGTTTCTTTCTGAAATGAAAGTGTTTTTTGAAGAATGAGCTTCAGTCCAGACACATTCAGAATACTGAAAAGCTCTATTGTGAACAGATCCAACCATAAAAGCCCTGGCAGTTCAACTAAAGCTCACTGAACTTGATGTGCCAACCATATTTCAAAACAGAACCAGGAAATGTATTCCAGCAGAGGACCAAATACAAGTTCGAGCCAGAATGGGCAACCAAGAGAGGGTCAAATGTAAGAGCAGGCTTTACAGCCAAAGCAGACAAAATGAGTCTGAGTGTGAAAATGTAAGACATCAGGAAAACCAGAGAGAAGAAAAGGGACACGATTATAACAAGAAGCCACACAAAAGCCTCCCCTTCACACACTCAGACAATCCTGGCCGAGCCTCTTATCTATGTCACTGAACTTCCCTAAAGACAGATTTGTGATTCCTTTAGCATCTTGTTGCCAGATGAAAAATGAATCTAAGGGAGACGATCTGTCAGCTGAGCTCTCGTTTCACACTGGGGTGTTTTTGCAGTGAGAGAAATACTTTTGTTTTCACTTTAATGTTTTATGAAGTTTTATAAAAAAAATGTTCAGTCTATTAGATAAAGTGTGCACACTTCGAAGGTATTGAAAGCAAATGCACCTCCTAACATTTTTTTGCATTTTATTCTCACGTGAATATGGCAGAAGGAGGACTCGGGTAGCTACGATTCTGCTCTTGACCCAAGATGGTGAAGAGAAACCTGAACCTTTAGGCCATTTTATTGTTCGTCTGGGTCTATTTATAGCAAGAACACCCATAAAACATGGCACATTTTCATTCTTGACTGTAGGAACGGCTTTAGCTGCTGTCTATTTCGGCCGGATAAAAGTGGCAATTGAGACGTGGTCACGATCAAAGTCTTGGACAATAAAATGAACAAACCCTAAAGATTTAGTCGTGTTACAGGCAGATGACTAACAATCTAGGTACACAGGTTACACAAAGGGTAAGTGATGTCTGATGTGAGTGTAGGGCTGAGTAGTAGCCTGCCTCAGCATTTGGACAGACTCATAAGTAATTCTACTTGGATGTGGGACACAGGAAGGTTGAGAGACTTATTTATGCACTCCAAAAAGGAGGAATGCCCTAAAAGCTTTTATGTGTGTATTTGTGTCGGGCCCCTTCTAAAGACTCTACTGAACATTACAGCTTACTGCACCGGGGCATGGCCAAATCCCTCAGATTTCATCTTGTCTCTGTGTCAAATAGTTAATATAGCTGTGGTTTACTGTCAGAAAAGCACAACCAATTATTTTAAGATTACAGCTTAACAATTGTTTGTCTGTTGTACTTTGTCTTAAGCCAGACTCTTGGCAAAGAGTGCAATGTTTCAAAATAATTAAGGGAATCTGATTCACATCTATGACAATTTATCTGCGAGTATAAATCTGTGTGCTAAATGTGCTGCAAATTTATGCAAATGTTGATAAAAATCATTAAATAAATGTTTCCTCATAGCTGTGAAAGAATATGATTAAGACGTGGACACAATATGAAGACATTCTTTGGGCTTGATACAAAATGTAATTTCTCTCAGAATAAACAGCTCAAGAAATCTTCTGAGTGTAAACTAAGGATTAACTGGAGCACTTCAGAGAACCATCACACTTTCCTGTATACTTGCGTATACAGTGGGAATTGTACACATAACATCTAACAGAAATTGACTGAAATATTCTGAACTGGAATTTTTTTTAATGGAATTGGATAAAGTCAAATAAAAAAATGGGCCATCTTTGTTTAACAGAGCTAAAAGGTACAGTTAAGAGTTTTTTGGTATTTTTTAAAATTGGGTTCTGTGAGAGGGTTGATCAATTAATAACTTGCTTGTTGTAGATACCTCTTTGAATGACCTCAGTTTGAAAAATTTGAGTTTAAATCTGACCAGATTGACAAGCTAACAGTTAGTCCAAATACAGCAAAGACCAAAATGGATAATTGCTGTCTTAAAACAGCATCAATCTCATAATATGAACAGTAGTTCAAGAGAATGCCACTTTTTGAACTTTTACACTGCCATCAGTTTTGCATGACACTGTTACTCTGGTAAAAACACATTTCTTTTAAAAATGCATCAGGCTGAGCTGGCAATACTACAGCTAGCTGCTGCTGCTATTTGCGCTTGCAACTAACTATCACGTGAACTGAAAAGAGATGCCTGTGAGTGTGTGTGTGTGTTCGTTTGTCTGTTAGACGATAAACACTGAATATCAACAGTTAATTAACTTTTGGAGTCAACTTGATTCAAGATGGCTGATACAACTTTGCAAACAGAAACATTGCTATAACTTAGTTCTACAAATATTGAGCTTATCTGGTAGTAGCGGAGGGTCATCTTCATCACACACTCAGATTGCTAACAGACCATGCAAGATCTTTGTCTAAAACTTTGGCAAGCAAGGTGGCAGACGATATGAATTCAAGAAATCATTTTTATTTTCACCGTCTCTCTCTGGATTATCATAAACTGTTGAAAATCCTTACAGTTTCTGTGAGGGTGAGAATCTGTGCCAATCTACAACAAGCTACCAGAGTGAGAACGAGCGGAAAAATGTTCCCCTCTTATAAAGTTGGTTGGCGCAGAGTAAGGTGAAGCTTAGTGTTTTGTGTTACTGGGTTTAACTTGGTCTCGGGGTTTGATGAATTGAGAACTTCGTTGGCGGTACTGTTGTGCAGGGAATTTGGGAGGGGGAGGGACTGGTGGAGTCTGATCTCCACCAGTCCCTCCAGTTGGGTACAAAGGTTCAGTGTGCGGGGTCTTACAGTGCCCCCCCCCCCTCTTAGCAAAGACATTAGATCAACAAACTGTCAGTCAGTAGGTAAGAACAGCTTTAATTCTCCTCTTTGTTGATACAGTCCTGATTTTATTGTCAGTCTTAGATGCTTTGTTGTGCATTTGTTTAAATAAATGTACAAGGTGGCAGTCATTAGGAATTACAAAGAGTGCCGTTTATCCCAAAAGTGTGAAAAGAAACCACAAAGTGTAGTTACAGATGTTTGACAGGTTGGTTGTGTGCGCTTATAGGAGTGTGTGTGTGACCTCCAGCATATTACAACCTGCCTGTTACGAGAAGACCTTTTTTATCTCACAAAATATAGGAGCTAGGGGACCAAAACACCCCTCTTTTGTGCCAGATGTTAACCTGAATATTAGGCCTCTGTGTGTGTGTGCATGCGTGTGTGCATGATTGTGGGAGTGGACTATGAGTATGAGAGCAGTAGTATAAAGGTGAATGTGCGTGAGGATGCCTGTGCACGCATTTGCCTGATTTTTGCGTGCCTTCACGTATTTTTATCCCTCGCTTCAACCCCCTCGCTTCATTAGCGAACAACAAAAGTTTTCCAAAAGCGGCGTGTGTGCGAGGGAGCCCGGTGTGCGTTTGTGCGAGTGTGTGTCACGCAGCCAACATGTGGTTCAGATTTCCTCTGAGGCCACATGGGCAACTACACAGCAAGGCAGAGAAGTTAGATCTCAGTAGGAAGCGCTATAGTCCCGCTCCAAAACACTGCAAAACCAGCACATTATTCTCCTTCAGCATGTGGATTCCAACATATGAGGGTTTCATGTGACGCAAATGTTTCTGTTTCATTTTATGTGTATTGTGTGAATTAGTTTAAAGCTTAATGGGGATTTAGATATGTACTCCATTAGTGTTGTTCTTACCCATGCTCATTTTGACTGGCAGCTTCTCCTTACTGGCTGCCTCCACCAGGTGCCTGCGAACTTCCATCACGGCCTCTTTGTGTTTACTGGTCAACATCACCTCCCACAGTGACCTTGCCGTGGATGACCTGAAACGAATGACAATCCAACAGGTACGTTTAGTCCAAAGGGAGAGAATAAAGTGGGGTGGAATTTGTTTTGTGGTTTTTAATGCTAGCAGGATGAGCAACAAGTAGTAGTGGTTGTTTGTTCACGAAGCCTCATGCACGAACACAAAAGGACGACATGGGCATGATTGAACGCTTGTCTCGCTGGTAGAGACCCTGGTAATTGGGGAGAGGAGATGCCCCGGTGGGACGGCTCACAGGAAAAAGTAGAAATTAGCAGAGGGAACATTAGGGATGTCATCAGTCCACCTAAAAAATGTCTGCGTGCCGACATTCCTCAGAATGAATCAGTGCTGTTCTTACATTGGAATTAAAGCCTAACAGTTTGGAGACCAGCACAACTCCTTGGTGCCATCGCAGGGCACAACTCAGTCCCTCATCTCATTATCCGCAAGGTTATGAAACACACCGATCCACATCTCTAATGGGAGAACAACAACAAGAACTGTGTCCAAGACAATTACCGTCTGCCATCAGAAAAACAGCTTTCCAAAACAGAATCAAAGAGTGTCACTGAGGACTCTTATCAGAAAATCCATAGATGATGGCAGGTTTTCTTCAAGGTGGCTCTTGTGTCAGACTGTAAGCTACAGACACATCTTGTATCTCAGTCTTAATAGGTTTTTTTCCCCCCAATCTTGTTAAAGGAACTGACACATTGCTGTTTGGATATTATGGCAAACATTTACCATGACAGCTTTACAGACGAAACAGAGATCATCTTTTTACTCTTAGGAACTCAAGATTGAACAGAAAGAATGAGACAAAGAAAGAAAATGAACCAAGGACAAAATAAGAAAGGGGAGGGAGGAGGGACCTCGTTGACAAATCTACTCCGTTTTTCTTTTTTGTCTTTTTTTTTTGTTGTTTCTCGCCTTTTCTCCTTTCTAACTGCTGCCATGTGTTTAATATCAGATGTAATCTGTTCCAGACCTCGAGCTGGGGAGTAGTGGGCTCACACTGGGACACCCACCATCTTCACACTACAGCTAGACATTACAACTTACAAACACAACGTACCCCGAAGAGAAGTTTAGTTTGATGTAAAAACTAGTGTTGTGAAAAAAAAATCTGTTGGTCAAAAATCACTAAATAAATTAGTTTTTTAATAACAACTTGCTCTGCTCAAGTTGTTATTGAGCATTAAATGAATTAGTGCACTGTGACTATTAGTCAAAAACCTATGACAGAGGGTCATTTTAGTAAAACACCTCCCCTTGCGTTCAATGATGTATTAGAAAAACGATGATTACACAAATCATGAAGTCCCCTCATGCTTGCAATTGCTGAAATACCAAAAGTGTCGTTTGACCGGGACTTTGGGAGGCAGCCCTGAGTGTGTTTGTGTCTGAGGATGTGTACACGCGCGCATCTGTACATGTTTGCACACAATCCTGCGGATCTGCGTGTGTTCTTGGAAGTTGGAGGGCCTCTGACAAGTGTGGATGAAACATGGTTCTCATTTGGCTGTGTGCCTCCCCCCAAAAAAAAAATCCTCCAACAACAACGATAGCTTGCACTCCCATTTCTGAGTCAACTGGTCAGACGAAAGTGGAGGGGGGGTGGTGTGAGCTGGACTGAGGGGCGGGAAGGGTGAGGTTTATATTGGCAGGGTGTTAGAAAGGCTCTTTAACCAGTCAGAAAAGTTGTTGAGAAACAGCTCTACTCTGGGATGGGTGGGCGGTGTGGGAATCTGGTTTGCGTGTGCTCGGCCATCTGCGCGGTTGTGTTTAAGTTCTGAGTGCAGAGTTTCTCTCCCTTGTAAAAAAAAAAAAAAACACTGCTCACACTCAGCTGAAGGGGGCACTCTTGCTCTTGGCCTGTGAAAGTGTCCTCTCCTCTTTGCTTTGACAGGCTGAGTTGGTGAGTTTGGAGAGTGTGAACAAATTAAATTTCATTAGATGTGTAATGAGTGTTGTACCATTAAAAAGCACCTAAAATCAAATGCCAGAGCTTAAAGGACAATATGTGTTAAAAAAAAGAGCACACGTGTACCCATTAAGGTACCTCCTACCTCGCTGAGAACATTAGTGAACGTGGGAGTGTGTGTGTGTGTGTGTGTTTGAGGGGGGGGGGGGTTTCTGTTCCTGGCAGTGTGATGCAGAAGAAAAGAATGAATAAAATCATTCTGACTCAAGTTTTCTTTAATTTAACCCTCATCCTGTAGCCCCACATTTAAGAGTTTTTAGTTTATAAAATCAAAGCCGAAGCAGCGGGTTTTGATTTTGGATATGACTAATGAAGAGTAAGTTCAATTAGGAAACTGAAAAAAATTAGTTTATAAGATCTGAGCATTTGAGATTTCAGCTGACATCACAACATGAGAGTTGTGAATGTGTTTTATTCGAAGACAAGGAAAAATAACAACTCTCTTGTTTCTGGGATGTATTGTCGCTACTCCTGAAAACTTCCAGTAGGATGTTGTTAACAACATTCAGTGAGTTTATTTCACCTAAGAAAATACTTTTTAAGAGTCTGTATATTGTACAGGAATTACAAAGGTACCGTTTCTAGAGTTAAATGTAATATTTAATTCCTCATTCCCTTGAATAGTGGGTGATCATGTAGTTGTTTGTGTATTTGTTTGTCTGTTAGCAAAATATCTTATGAACCCATACATAAATTTCAATGAAACTTTGAGAACGTAATCATTGGATGTACATCTATAACTGATTAATTTTTTGGAATCAACCCAATTTAAGATGGCTGATACAGCTAATCAATCTTATCTAACACAAAATTGACTATGACTCAATCAGTTTGACAAGTACTGAGCTTAAATGTGGTGTGGTAGTAACTGCAAGTCACCCCCAACAAATACTTTAAAAGAGGCAACAACATTAGGTCTAGGTGGTCTTTAGTATAAGCTGTCTTTGATCACATTTAGTCATCCCAGGTACAAGTAACATTCATAAACTATTATACACTTCTGGTCATCAATAAACTACAAAAGCACACTAACCTACAGTCCAGTGTGCAGCTTCTGATTAGACAAGAGCTTTCCAAGCAATTTACATCTAACAGAACCACACTATACTGTACAGAAACAGGGGACGTGAGTAACTTTGCTACTTGGTTAGTTCATTTTGAGAGTTTAATGGTGAACCTTCAAGGGATTGAGGACGAGAACCAGACCTGGCCTTGAGTGTCTGTGTGTCTTGGCAAGAAGGCCAAATGACCTGGCAAATTTACACAGAGAAAATGAGGGAGAGGAAGTCCACAGTTAGAGAGGAAATCATAGAAGAGACGCATCAAAAAAGGAGATGTTGCCGGCCAGTTAGCATTCCTTGAGTTTTAGGGTCAACACTAAGTATAGAACAGTGTAGCTTTCTAACTCAAGATATTCTTGACCTACGCTACAAATAAATCAGTAAAACCCATTTTTATTGGAAAAGTCACGATTTCAAACATCAAATGCAGTTTGCAAGTCTTTAAAACCCATTCTTTTTTTTTAGCTATATGGATAATTTTTTAGTCAGCATTGCCCGTTGCTGATGGGTGCTTGTCAATTCATTGATCCGCCAAATCATACCCCCACTTCAGACATTTCGTATATTAGTCCAAAACAGTTACCACTTCATACTCATGCACTTACCAAATGCACGTACTCCATGACCCTGCACAATACTATATACCATAACTGTAATGTGCTCTTTGTAATAAATATTTATAACCAATAAACATTCTGTGACAGCAATTACCTGCCTCGTGCACGCCCATAATGAGTCAGTCACGGTGTGTATGTGAGTGCCAAGCGATGAATAGATGGTGATGTGTATTAATTTGCATTGATACATTTTGTTAACTGATAAATGTCCCACCTACCCCTGCAGCCTGGACACAGTGCAGAGCCTTTTCCCGTCTGCTCCATGGGAGATTTCCTTCCTGAGCTCTCCTTATGACACCTGCATCAACATCTGACAGGTGTGCCGACCCCCAAGTCAAACTCCCCATCTGCCACAGTCACTGTTGCCATGACTGGGCACCTGATGGCAGAGCAAACAGCTCACTTGGGGCTTGCCTTGATAAGAGTAGTGGTATTGCACCAGCAACCAAATGAGCAACAACAGGTCTGTGACGCCCTTAGACATCCAGGGCTGCTCACACACCATACTAAGCATGAATACATTTTGTTTATCTTTGCTGACAGCTGAAAAAAAAAAAACTGTCCTCCTGCAGTCACTCGGGTGCAGCGTGTAAAGAAGCACCAGATACAGACTCTCAGTGCAGGAGTACTGAAGAAGATGCTGCTTATAGAGAAAACACAACCTATGCTACAGAAGAACATATTAATTATTTTAGCGGCTTATTGCCTGATTTATTTAGAACTACATGTAAAAATTTCTTCTGTCTTGAGATCCAGGATTATTCAGAAAACCTCTGGGGCTGCAGCTCCAAGGTGGGTAGCTTACAAAATGACTGCAGAGGGTTCTGTCATACATATGACCTCATTTTACTGTACTGTGCAATACTTTTTTTTGGAAATACATATGATTCTCACAATGAAAGTCTGCCAAATCTCTGCACATGCTTCAAAAACGCCAGTAAAGCCAGGGAAAGAAAGACAAGAATAAAACATAATCTGGATATGCATCTATAAAATGCACATATGAAAAAATGGCATGCATTTCAAACAAGGTACAGTTCGAGACTCTTTCTGAAATGTAGACAGATGGGTAAAACATGTGAGAACATGAAAGGATGTGGATGGAGGAGTGTTCTTCCTCTCATGTGTCTTGGCAAACTTTACCGTTTCAAATGAAAGCCAAAGCAGTAGAGGGGCTGGAGGAGTAAAGCACCGTCTTTGGGGAGAGGGCAATCTAAAGACTTTCTAAACAAATCCACAAACACCTTCCGAAACAATAAGAGTTTTCTGAGGTGGATAAAAAAAAGAAATCAAACCACACAGCAAAAGACAGCACACAAGACAGAAAAGGTTATGCTATCTCTGTCTTGATGGGAACATGGAGTACAAGGTGTTCAGGTGAAAGTAATCTACTTGATTTATGAACTGGGGGTTTCAGCTTGAGACACCTTCCACACTCGAAGAGAGAACAGAAGTGGACGATGAATGAGACAGACAGAACGAGAGTGGTGAACATATGGACGCGTCAGCTCACAGACTCAAACGATACATCCAAATCTCTGCGTCTTCAAACAAAAACTTTTGACTTGTACCAATTTTAGTTGCAACCAACAGCAGCTGTGAGGGAACGCCAGGAAAATTAGTTTGATGGAATGTTAAAGCAGCCAAACTGTGTTCCTCTTGCATACATATGGCAATGGTTAATCTATTTATATAGCATGCACGTTTTATTACATGTAAACTCAATGTGCTAAACATAAAAAAAACACCATTCGCAAGAAGAAAAAAAAAACAAAAAAAACAAGCAGCACAGATGACAAGACCAAAAGTATATGTATAATTTAGAATCTTGCTCATTCAAAGAGACAAAAACACAGAAAGTGGTAATATAGAATATGGTAATGGAAAGTGATATTTATATTAGCTAGAAGCCAATGTTTTGGATCAATATCCCGTGTTACACAGTTCAACCACTGCTTGTCCCACGTTCAGGGGTTAAGGGACAATGATCTTGTGGTTGCACAACAAAACAAAAAGCCATAGCAAAATGTCACTACATTGTGAATGTTAGGAAATGCCTTCTGTTGCAGGCCTATTTTACTTTCTCATTTTACAACTGATGTTAACAACTAAAACAACACAGTCACTACTCCACTAATTGAAGCTTATCGTTTCCTCTTCTCTCTTCTATTCAGATTCATCCGAAATATTGTACTTTTTCACCTCCTGAGACCCTGCATTCTCATTTGAGGATACTGGCTTTCTGCTGGAGGTTTCTTTCCACTGTCGCCTCTGGCTGCTCAGGAGTAGGGAATTGCCACAAAGAGAAGATTTACCGTAATCTGCTGTCTTCCTTAGACAACTTTTACCAATTGGCATTAAATAATGTACTGTATGTAAATGTATTTTATTAAAAAATTAAATTCATTGTAATTGGATTAAAATCTGGATCAGAAGCTGTTAACTGGATTATAATTTAGACTTATTTTATATTTTGTATAGTGCCCTAAGATGCTATTTGTTGTGCCCTTGTACTAAATAAAATGAACTGAATTGCATCATTATGTATATATTTTTTGTTTTATTTTATTCAGCTAAGACCTGTAGTCCTTATTCAGGAGTATTTATTCTTTTAAATGAAAAACAATATATATTTATCTTTTTTTCCCTACTAATTCTACAATTACTAACTACTAATTATTCCCCGGTTAAAACAAACCTTACATTGCATAAGTGCCCCTGTATGGAAGCATTAGTGTGTAAAGATAGAGCAGAGTTGTTTAGCCAATGAATATGATGGAAGGGTTCATACAGCTGTTTCAACCTCTGTTCCAAATCCAAGTACAAGTAAAACAATTTGAACGGCAAGAAGCAATAATAGAATAAATACTGCCACTTTCTGAAATGTCTTTCTTCTTCTTCTTTGTGGGGGTTTAAAAACAGCCTCAAGTGTCTGTTATTTCTTCTTTTCTCTCAGCACTTTACCATCTCTGGTGTTACTTACTTTTCTTCTTCAACTTCCACCAAAATCAGTATGCATGGCTTTTTGTTCATGCTCATATTTCCCGGCTAAGACAGAAATAGGTGTTTTTCCTCCTCCGTGGTGGTGTGGATGGAGCCTCTGCAGGGCAGATTTGAGGAGATGATAGTTGCCTAAAAGTGTTTTTTCATGGCAGGGTGTGGTCGACGTCTCTGCCTGGCTCCGTCTCAGCAGTTCCTGAGGCAGACCTAGAGCACCTCGACCACCCGGACTCCGTTCTGCCCACACCGCGCGAGCTCCCACCACACCAACGAGGTCCAAGGCGGGCAAATGACAGGAGTGCATGGTTCAGTCTGAGACTGAGGGGAAACTCTGCAACCTCTGCCAGTGGGGTTCAAATGCTCTGCTCTGGATGAAAAAAGGGCTGTGAAGCCAAGCACAGCAAATTACACACACTGGGCTGGAAGGTACCTGACCACAAACACAAACACACACACACCGACATAAAGCAGCACTTCCTTATTATTGTTTTTCATTTAGCAAACTGTGCATCCTGGCAGTATTTTATGGCTAAACAAGAATGCCATAATGTAAGAGTGAAGTAATAAACCTTCTTCAAAACAAAATGACTGCATATGCAAGCACACACACACACAAAAAAAAAACTTCTGCCGGGCAAGATGGCTGTAACCACAGAGTGAAAGTCAGGTTGTAGGATATGGAATATTCTCACCAGGTTATGAAAGACAATACAACAGTAATTGCTAAGTAACTGTGGGGTCTCGCCTGTAGAGCTAGAATCAACAGCCACCCACAGAATGTTTAAGGCACAGTAATCTACAAAAATATCCTGGATTTACCGAGGGAAATATTATACTAAAAAGGTTCAAATCAGGTCCACACCTAATGTTTAATGGTTTAAGGTGGTCTACACAACAAAACCAATCATAACACTATATGGTCCAGGCTAAAAATAGCTCAACAAATCTTTGGTGTATAAACATCCAGTAACGGGAGGCTCATTATGTAGAGTCAGGATGGTTTAGTGCTTTGTACAGTTCAGATCATGCAACGAAAATATTGTTTTTTTAGACCTTTTTTTTTGTCACTTCAATGATTAAAATGCATAAAAAGCACATCGTTTAAAACAAGAATATGCAAAGCAGTGTTCTTAACGGACTGAAGTGAATGTCATAAACTGCTCCTGCAGCGAGCTGTGCACTTGAAGGCAGTTAAATATAGTGGGGAAACTCTGGTGTTCTTTCTTGTTCTGCCTCGGCAGCACTTCGGTCTCCTAAG
The DNA here is from genome assembly GCF_001649575.2 of Kryptolebias marmoratus. Classification (NCBI taxonomy): domain Eukaryota; kingdom Metazoa; phylum Chordata; class Actinopteri; order Cyprinodontiformes; family Rivulidae; genus Kryptolebias; species Kryptolebias marmoratus. The sequence continues at coordinate 17,775,681 of NC_051453.1, read as the reverse complement.
CATCTGTGATAAGGCTCAACTGGGCCATCTGTTCAGCGATAGCACAGGCTGTAACGCTCCTGCTGATCCGGCTGGCTCGGATCAGCTGGGTATACTTCACACAAGCACAGCCACCGCTGTCACTTACATATTCCTGTCAGCTACATTTCTTCATCCGTATGTTTGTCTGAACTGATCGTCTGCTGTAAATGTTGTTTCTTGCAGGGATTCCAACCTCTTTCTGGAGTATCTCTATCATACATATGACCTATTCTCTTCAATGATTAATACAGTAATGCATATTTACTAAGAACAACTACAAATGCTTGAGAATTGTATTTAGAAAACACAAAAATGGCGATAACTCAGTCAGTTTTACAGACACTGACCCAAAGTTTGATGTGGTAGTAGCTGAAAATCACCCCCAGCACATATTTCAAGCACTACTCAACGTGCAATTTTTTTTCCTTAAACTTTGACCTTTAACCTGTTGGAGTCAACCCTGTTTGTCTGTTAGTAAAATATCTTATCAGCCACTGGACAGATTTCAGTGAAACTCTTGGAAAGTAATGTTTGGATGTACATCTGCAACTGATTTATTTTTGGTCATCTTAATTTGATGGGTTGCCACAGATAACTGACCTTAACACACAAATGATTAATTAAAAGCATAGACATTGAGATACAATTTGACGTGGTACTAGCTGAGAGTCATTCATGACACACTGCATCACACATTACATTATTTTAATATTTACTCTATTTCTTAACATAAAGTGATCTCAGTTTAAAACTCTGGTAGAAAAGGCAGTGTGTGGTATGCATTCCTTCCTTCAAGGAATTCTAGGTTTTTAATTTTATTATGTTCTGTGACCTAAAACCTAATAATTAAAAAGGCTTTTCTTTACTTTTTTTTATACTAAGACTGATCATGAAACTACCATGGTCAGACTAGATGAATGACAGCTTCAGCCACAAATTTTTTCCTCCAAGTCAAAGTCCTTTCCTCCAGCGACCACATAAAGAGACAAACCCTGGGTGGAACACATGATGTAGAATTAAATCCTGCCATGAACAACAGCCGAACTGCAGGCACTGAGCACATGCACCTGCACAGCCAAAACCAGAGCACTGAACTTCACTGAACAATTGGCTCCTCGCGCTGGTCATATGCCACTTATCCTACTCAGCTGGAGAGGTGTTACATGAATGTCAGTTTGTGTACATGTCTGTCTGGCCAAAGTGTGAAATGTAAGTTTTCGTTTTGTCAAATAAATAAAAGGGAATAAATCTTCTGTCAGGAGGTGGTTACAGCAAGGTATCTGCCATGATTCTTAGCAAGAAAACTCATTCTGGGTGGCATTTTAAGAACTGGCAAGCTCTGGAGACAAGAAAGCGTCAAGAACATTTTGTGGAAAAGTTACATAATCAGAGTCTCAATTAATCTAACCTGCATGTTTGAAAAGAGCTTAAGAAGATGAAGTAAGGAGAGAAAGGGCAAAACCAAAAAAACACACATGAAAGCTGCCTTTAGTGTAAAAATTTGAATCTGGATCAATTTGTTATTGCCTCTGCCAAGGAGGTCATGCTTTCAGTAGCATCTGTCTGTCTGTCTGTATACAAGATTACTCAAAAACTTATGAAAGGATTTTCAGAAAATTTTCAGGAAATGTCAAACATGGGACAAGGAACAAGAGAGTATATTTTGGTGGTGATCCAGTCAAAGGTCAAGGTCAAAGTCACAGATCAGCCCGTGCTCTAACTCTGCAGCTGTACGTCTTCGATAAAGGGTGATCACTGTTGATTTCAATGTGATGGGGTCAAAGGTCAAGGTCACAGATGACCTTGGACTTTATGCAACCATGTAACAGAGTAAATGAAACTGCACAGCTGGACACCTCTTAGGTCAACGGTGATCATGAATGATTTCAAGGTGATGGGGTCAAAGGTCAAGGTCACAGGTAACATCTTTGTTACAACCTTCTCTCTGCTCCTACATGTGATCCTTCTGTTTTCGGTTGTGTCCGTTGGTTTGTTTGTCTGTCTGTTAGCAAAGATCAGGTAAAAACTAATGAACAGATTTGGAGGAAATTTTCAGGAAATGTTGGGGTTGTTACACACAACAATGGATTAGACTTCAATGGTGATCCAGATTATAATCTTATGTTTTAATCACATTGTGGCTTTGACAGAGGTTTATGGCCTCTGAGTGCTTCTAGTTCTTTTACAATTCATGAGATACTGATCTTATTTGTGAGGTATATATTCATGAAATATTTTAATGGTTTAGTGGCCAGTCATTTGCGCCCATATGAAGAAAAAGTGCCTTGGTCAGGGTTAATAAAATGTAAAAATCATTTTCTGAAGGTGATATTATAACATCTATTTCACCAACTTTGTGGAATTTGGTTCTCTGATGTAATTTAATTTTAATTTATCTCTCAACCTTCTTGAGACAAATACATAACTTTAAATTTGATTTCTGCACAAAAAAATATATTTTCAAAGCAATCACCAGTTTCATTTCTGTTTGCTTTTTATTTAATGCTAGAATAATGTAAGTGAAAGTTTTATTTGCCACTTTTAGATATAAGTAGATATGAACTTAAAAGTACAGCAAAATCCAACTTCCAAAAATCTTTTTTTTTCTAATTATTAGCAGAAAAACAAGAAGTGATTATATAATCACTGCCAAACGTTCAGTTGTTGTTAAGTACTTACAAAACCATATTGCAACAACAATTATTTGTTTAAAGTCTCTTTCTGTTTATTGAACACCAGAGGTATTACACATCAAGCCTGATAATAACCAGAAACGGTTTTGCACCAAAGAGCGGTTTTATTTTATCTGAATATTATCAAGACTGTGGACTATTTTACAAATGAAGGTTGTCTGTGATTTTTCTTATGAATAAGACTATCAAAAATAGCATATTAGCCACAGAACAAAGCAGTTATTTTGTGATGCTGTACTGTTTCTGCTTCTATTTTATGTCTTGGTTGATCATAAAATTACACCAAAGTCCATATTTCAAAGTTAGAGCCTTTAGGAAGTAGTTTGGAGTAATTATTGTTCTTTTTTTTCTTGTTTATTTTATGCAGCTGCCAACTTTATGATAGACTGACGTGTGCAATTTTTTTCTTAAAACAAATATTTCTCAAAATACTTTTTAACTGAATCTCATCAGTTGTCATTTTGATAATGATAAGCTTCATTTTTCACCAAAATTGTTGGAGATTTAAACAAATTAATCATCCAGATTTGTGCTGTGCAATAAAATGTCAGTGGCGTCCCATCAGCTCAGCCTGCTGTCAGTCTGACTGCAGGCTGCAGGCTGCATCGACACCTGACAGAAACTTTAGGGCTTTACTTGCTGGAAATGGATAAGGTGGACTGCAAATGATCAGAGTGTAATACAGTGTGTTCAGGTTTGGATTTGACTTCTACATGTCAAAACTACCGTAGGTCAAAACTCTTGAAATGGAAAATTAAATGAACTAAAATAAAGTGAGAAACACCATCCTAAAAAACAAACAATCAAAATCTTAATCCAGTTGTCCACCCTTAAGTTGTACAAAACCTTTGCTGCATTTTTATTGTGATTGTGAGGGACTTAAGTATAGTGTATCTGTATATTGGCTGGTGAAGACCGCTATTGCCATAATTCTTCTTAACAAAGGAGTACAAACTTGAAATACACTTACTGGTTCTGCGCAAGGCAGCCAGGGGCCAGGATGTTCTGGGAGTGAGGGGTTCGCTGAAGATTTGTGAGCTCCAATATGTCCACCTGGACATCAGTCACATGACCAGGTAAGAGCTTTAGTACTGTAAGAACCTTCTCAACCAGGTTGTCTCCATGATGACCAACAGCTCCTGTAGAAAAGTAAAAAACACTTAATGATGTATCAAAATGAATGTGTCTTTTAAACTATACAAACACTGACGGCTTCAGTGATTTTCAATGCAGAAGAGTCTTAACAGTGTTATGTTACATAAATATAGATCTGGTTCTACCTGTAAGATCCATTGTTCGGTCTACAAATATGATGGATGCTTTATTAAGAGCAGTCTTCCTTCTGTTTTTTGCTTGGGTGTGATTGGCCAGTTCCCCTGTGATGACGCGGCTCATTGGACCCACAGCAAAGGTCTCTTCTCTTGTCGCTGTGATCTCAAACATAAAATTTAAGGCTGAAACTAAGGATTTGACTTGGATCTGCAGCTCTAAAGGCAGTGAGTGCATGTCCACATCATTTAGGCTGGCAAACTTCTTCTTCTCGGGTCGTTTTGCGTTGATCGTCACCAGGTCCGGTGAGAGCAGAGGAAACAGGTGTGCGAGTGCTGGTGTGACGATCAGCTGCTGGGATATAGGAGCAAAGAGCACAGGAGCATACATAACCTCTGCCGTGTAGTTCATATTTCCCATCCACTCGCAGAGCTTCTCTTCAAACTGCTCAAAGACGGGGTTACCGTCCATTTCTGCCGTGACTTTGTTGGCGAGCAGGTGGGCAGAGTGAGGAACCGAGGTGAAGACAACACAGTACTGAAAGTGGCTGACAGATATGATGTCTTTGATAATATCGACTGTTCTCCCCTTTAACAAAGTGCTCACCACAAACACAGCTTTGGGCTCGTTCACGCTGCAGGCTTCGAAGCTTGAAAACTGCTTTATGTTTCTGGCTCCAGCCTCCAAGAAGGCAGCAGCCCCTCCGCTCCAGTGAAGAGCCTCTGCACACCCGTCATCCATAAAAACTACAGCTCTCTTAACCTTCGACTTCACTTTCTCCCACGCCTGGAGTGGAAAGTGTGTAAAATCCTCGACTGTCGACATTTTAATAATCAGCAGCGACAGCTAAACGCAAGAAAACAGCAAAAACATCCGACTTGTCAGCTAAAGTCGCTTCATAACAAACACACTAGTCTCTTAAAGGTGACGTGGCAAGTCGCGCGTCGCAGGATAAAAGCGTCACGCAAACGTTGCCGTGGTAACTTAAAGCAAAACCTGGCCGAGTGATGCTGCTGTAAGAGCTGTTTAACGCATGCTTTTTTATGTGATGTGCTTCTGTACTGTCTAAAATACCTTCAAAAACAACGACGCAGTCTAAAAATAGAAAATGCACATAACTAGAATAGCTGCTCTTTATAAAGTTGTTGTTTTCTTTGGCTAACTGAGCTAATTGCAGTTAGTCAGTTCAGCGCGAGACCCCCTCCTTAAAAAACGTTAATCGTAATGAGCTCACTGATTAATAACAATCTTTTATTTCAAGTTTAATTTCAGGTGTATATTTGGCGTAAAACAGTCTTTCTCTACTCTAAAATGTCTACGCCAGACTCAGACTTCATGGAGGCCGCCGAGGACGAGGACGAGGACAAATTATATCAATGTAGCTAAGTTTAAACGGGACCATATCCCTGTAATGGTATCCGTCTCTGGTCTCTTAATTTCCGGTGTAAACAAACTGTAACTATAGTGCGGAATTATTATTGTCGACAGAAGAAATCTTCACACTAGTACTTTGTAGCTTAAATGTAACTATCCTGTTACCTTAGGCAATTGTAATGTTATGTAAAGTACATTTGTTTTTAGGGATATTTGAACTCAGCAGGGGTGAGAGGGAGGAGGCCGGAAATGAGCAAAGCCCTTGCAGGTATGCTCAGTATTGTTTTTGGTCGTTTTGAAATATTATTTTTTAATTTTAAAGTCCTGTATCTGACCACTGTTTGCCCGTTGCTGAGGCGAAGATGGACGACAATGTTTTTGCCCATTTCTGTGTCTGCCTGTTAGCAAAATATCTCATGAAGCACTGGACGAACTGTAATGAAACTTGCAGAAAGCAATCATTGGACGAACATCTGCAACTCGAGTCAACCCGATTCAAAATGGCCAACACAGCTAACTGACCTTAAAAGCACAAAAATGGCTATAAGTCTGTAATTTTTTCACAAATATTGACCTAAAATTTGCTGTGGTAGTAGCTGAGACTGATCCCCAACACATATTCTGAGTGCTAACAGATTGCGCAGATCCTTATTTAATTTTTTTATCAAACTATTTGCGATCACCTCTGTTTGTCTGTCAGCACATTCTAATTTTGACACAAGAAGTTAATCCTTTTATGCCAAAAACACAATATCAGTGGCAAATAATAAATAAATAAATAAATAAATAAATAAATAAATAAATAAATAAAAAACCAACAAGCATTCGATTTAATATAGTGTTGAAATTGAGGGTGCATAAAGGGGACAATGAAGCAAGGATACTTACACGCATGATTTCTGTGCATGCAATTTAAAACAATAATTTTCAGGTATATTACAGTTTTCCCTGCACAGTAATAGGAGTGATCATTATAGTTTCACAGTACACGTGACAGAGTGTGTTTCGGCCCTAATGTACCGTGAAGCCAGTCTCCTGGAACACTGATAGATTTGTTATGCTCATTAAAGCTGCTGTCAGGAAAGGAGTGTTTGTTTGTGAGCTGAAAAATAGGAATATAAGCAATCACACAACTGGAGCATTATTATATCTGTGGTTTGTATTGTCATGTTCTTTTTGCTCAAGAATTAATGTGGCATAAAGTGTCATTATAATCACACGTAAATTTGTGACTGAAGTCATATAAAATTTAAAGAGAATGACTTCTTTGTCTTGGTCGTATATTGATATTATACTTTTGATTTATTTTTGATGAAGATATTCTACAAATACGTATACATTATTAATAACATTAATAAAAATGTTGTTAATATTTTCTCTTGTACAGATTTTTAAAATAGTATTTCCATTTTGTAACCCCTTTTAGTATACGAAATTTAAAGGATGAATGGGGATTATTTGTCTCTTTCACTCTGTATATTTGTTGTGAGTTTCATGCATTATTTTTTCTTTTGAGGACATTTAAAGGCTATCAATAATGGTTATAATTGTAACAATGGCACTGTCGATGAATACAGACATTTTTATGCTTTCATGCAGCTGTGTATATATGAATGCAGCTATTACCTGACAAAGAAAATGATAAATGTGCAACTTTTTATTGCATTCCTCTGGGGCATTGTATGAACCTGCATTATTTGTCAGGAGCACACTTCTGTCACTGTGTAGCTTTGAGATATTTTCTTATATTTTTCTTTTTGGGATGGACTGTGATGTATTGCTTCTCTATTGTTCAGGCACCATTTGAAAAAAAAAGGCTATCAGCACTCAACCCAGACCAAAGTGCTTTTAAGAGTTCAACTTATTGACTTCATGACGGAGATAACAGTTGTGGTAATGTGATTTCTTGCAGCTCTCGGGACACACGTACTCCACTTGAGATTATTTTTGAAGAGAAGATCGACACAGCTGGTATGGAGGTGCTCTGACAAATCTTTTTGACAGGATGACTCATAAGACAACACAATCAAAAATCCATTTCAGAAAAAAACAAGTAGCATTTCACCTTCAAATATACACGCCATTGTGCTGAAGGTCTTTAGAAGTTTTCATTTCCAACACGTTACTATTAGTTTGTATGTTCACTAAGATACTGACTTCAGTTTAATTTAATTGTCTTTCTGATGAGAAACATACTTTTTTTACAGGCTCCTCACAGGAAGTAGTTAAGAATATCAAAAAAGTCAAAAGGCCGAAACAGAAGGAGGAGCTTTTTAAGGAAAAACCGTGGACAAAGCCTGGTATGTTGTTCTTGAGCAAATAACTGTACATTACGTAAACTCCTTTAATGCTCTTGTCACCACTTGTATTTAGACTTGCTATTTACAGCAACTTTTTTGTTTTTAGGAGCTGAGCTTTCTGATTACTTCAACTATGGGTTTGATGAAGAAAGCTGGAGGGCATATTGTAAGAAACAGACTGAACTTCAAGCTTTCCAAAGAAGTCAAGGCTCAAAAATCCTGGTAATGCAACAGATTACTGACATGCTTACCTTTCCATTTTGAGAGGCTACAACTGAAGTGGGCATAAGTAGCTGTCCTATTTCCTTTTAGAGTGTAATTTATATGTAAAAAAGATTAGAAGCAAGGATTTTTGAATCTGATGTTTCTCCCCAGGCCAAAAAGGAGCACGCTCAACATAGAGAAAAAGTGTCTCGTGCTTTTCACTCCTCCGGCAGACGAGCTATTAAAGCCTGCAGGTTAGAAGCACGTTTTCTGTCACTGTGTGTGTCCTCAGTACTCCATCCTTCCGTATATCCCATTCCATGCCACTGTTCTGGGCTCCAAGCTGAAAGACAGGCTACAGCTGGTTGTTTCTGTTTGTGACACACCAATTATCTGTCTCTCTTCAATATTTTCACAAATCTTTCACCTTTTATATAGTTTATACATGAAATTGTCAACATTTTTGCCTTCTTTCACCCAGTGTGCCTCTCACTGCTTTAAGACTTGCAGTTTTCTTTCAAATCCCCCCAGAGTGGAGAGTTCCCACACCCAAACCCTCATTGACTTTTCTCTTCAAAACTGGAAGTGAAGGGTCTTTTTAACTTCTCGTATCTTTTTTTTAATATGACTTTGAGTTTTTGCACAGTGGCTGTTTGTTTGAGGCCAAATTTCTGGTGTTTGCTTCTGTCTGCCTGGTTCATTAGGAATCCTGTCAGGGAGTGACAGACACAGATGTGTGGTTATTATGGTTACCCTGCTGAGCCAATGACAGCAGCTTTAACATTTCTGCAGATCTGAGTTCTTTTTATACATCTTATACCATTTATCCACCAAAGCAGGCATTTTTGTCATGTTAAATTACTACAAAAGTAAGTCAAAAATTGCTATTGGGCTTTATAGAAGAAAGTTTATGTGTGTTGGAATATTAGGCAGTAGTTGCATTAACAGCCTTCAAAATTTCTTTGTAAATTTTGTAGTTTTGATATACGTATTTCCATGCCAACCATGTTACATTATATAGATAAGCTAAACTAAAATGGTATTTTGCATTTTAGAAACATTTTTTTAGCAAAATTAAATCTCATTACATCATTACTCCCCGGAGGAAACCCCTTTCTGGTAGAAAATGTCACACAAACTCTGTCCCACTTCTGTGATGTATGCTGCCTTCTGTCACACAGATCAGATCTTTTCCACTTGTCTTTTAGTTTATTGGTTGATGAGGATGTCCAATGAAAACCTGACTGTCAGCCAAGCTTTAATTAAAGGTCCATCTCCAGATGATGTACTCTCCCATTGGCAAAGTTACCCTTCGGGGAAGGTCGTGTGAATTGGAGTGCTGCGTGGCGTCACGCTTCTCCCTCTCCTCATGTGACAAAGCTGGACCAGAGGGGAGGCAGGCAGCTACACTGTAGCATGTTAGAAACCAGTTCTCATACAGATGGGGTGCCGGTTGTAATGTACAACGTTCAAAGATGTCACTAAGTTAAATAAAATGTGTGTGTTCTTCAAAACTGGAGTAAAAATTTTAAAGAGACGTTAAGGAGATGGAAGCTCTTCCTTAATGAGCGGCTATTAACTGTAGCTGCTATTCTCCTTTTCTTTGTGTTTTCTCTCTCTTCTGCTGATGAAATTCTTGTGACAGAAAGAGGTTAGTGTCCCATCTGTGTGTGTATCTTTGTGGATGGATGAGTGTTCTCTGAGGGAGAGGGTTGTGTGTGTGTGTGTGACGATTCCAGTATTCTGTTTTCAATAACCATTCCTTTGCAGCTTCTGAGTGGCAGGCAGAGCTTAAAGGGGAAACGAAAAGTGTTTTGAGGCTAACATAAATCAAAAGCTAGTCATAAAAAGGGCTTGTTTTGAGAGTTTCTCATAAAAAAACACAATAATTTTAAATTAAAAATAAAAGATTGAAAAACATTTTAGGGTCTCGAAGTGTGACGTATTGAGAGCCAAACAGGAACAACAACAAGGGAGGAAATAGCAAATACAGATAGTGTGAGGGTGAAAAGGTTCAGTGCATGGCAATTAATTGAATTAATTGTGTAAACCAACCCAAAACTACAACAGCTGTATCATTCTTCAGCTTCCCAAAGGACAAGAAAGTTTGATGGTTGTTGTTAGTTTAGCTCCACAGTCTGGGGACTGACTGCGCAGTTAATGATTTAAAGAGGAGCACCTGAAATACAAACCTTCAATAGAGGAACCACCTCATCGGTCTAATTGCCACTGTCCTTGTTCTGCTGTCTGACCGGCACCGGCCACCTCCTGCTGTCCTGATGGGAAATTTCTTGAAAACTGTGTGACATCATTTTAAAGCTTGGGGGTTCCCCTTGTGAAATGTGGGGCTCACACTCCTGACTGCATCACTCCAGACCAAAAAACAAAACAAACCGTGTTTTCAAACCAGTACTCTTGTTAGCAAAACTTGCTTCTTCTTCTGCTTCCATTTTCCCTGATAAACACGGTGACAGTAACTTCCTCAGCGTCCTACAGCTGTCTGCCACAGCTTCTATGTCACCAGCCAAGGACGTAACACTGCACACACAACCACCCCACTTCAGGATTCTGTCAGCAATGACAGCTGATCACCTCGTGGGTATTTAAGACTAAATCTAACCAGAACTCTTCGTTGGAACGTTGTATAGCTCACGTACTTGTGAAACCTGCTCTAGATTTCCACCACCTATGTTCACGGTCCAAAAGTCAACTGTTGTGCATCTGCAATATCAAATTCAGGATTAGCTCAGTCTACCCATCAACATCCAACCTGCCACTGTCCAATGAATAACTGACCTTACTGGAAAGTGTTAATCTCAGCACAGACTGGAATCCGCACCCTTCTTTTGGATCTTACAACATTGTAAGATAAGAACTTTTTAGTCAAGTTGTAACTGTCTTTCTGGAAGCCTTGTACTTACATTGTCACTGTCTCCACAGCTCCCCTGGTCTAACCTTGGTTATCCATGACAGTAAACTACTTACCTTTACTCCCCTGAGTCATTAAATTCTCTGTTTTCTGAAAACCAAATTTTGGGTCTAAATATTAGTCATAATTATGACAAGAAGGCAAAATAATCCAGATAAGAAGGTTTAATGCATTAATGGACCAGCAGAGGGTTGAACACTGGGAGTTAGTCCTGTTTTTAATATATTATAAGTGCTCTTCAGGGTAACATATGTTTGTGTTAAAAGCTTGTTCTGAAAAGCAAGTAATGTTTAGGAAAAATTAGTCGCCATCTTTTGGTGCTGTATCAAAGTATAAAATGAATGTAAATGTGATGTTGTGTATGTATAACATATAATATTACCTGATCAGCAGAGAGTCAGAGGATGACACTGATTTGAAAGGAGGACAAGCTGGACGCCACAACAGAAACAAAAGGCGTCCAAGTCTCTCTGATGCAGCCAACAATTCTCAGGTAGTGAGTGGCAAAGACTTTGAAGCTATTTATGTTTCCAATGTTCAAAAAGTAAAATAATGGCAAAACAGGAACATTTTCCTGGAAAGGTTTGGGTGTGTGTGTCTGCTTAATGACTACTGCAAATCATTCTAAAACTGTTTTAGGTATCCACCTTTATGTCACACAGAGGCCATTTTCCAACACTCTGTGTCTGTTGCAAAGTCTGATTTGGTGTAAATTTTCAGCATTCTGTAATTATTATTCAGATTCAGTGTCAAACTTGATACTTAAAAATAAAAAACAAAACAATTGTTACAACTTTTCTGCTTGTTTTTGCAAAGGAGAAGAGTGTAGAGGATGGAAATAAAAGATGTTGTTGGAACAACTGACAATGCACATTATTCCTGATTTACAGGAGAATCTATTGTAAATCAACCTTTCAAACTAAAAGCAGTCATGCATTAGGCCTACCTGAACTAAAAACAAATTTCCTCCAGCTCATTATGTTTTTGTTTCTTGTCTTTTTTTAGCTTTTAGCTTTTATTTGAACTTTCTTTTGTGAACACGCCATAATCTGTTGCTAGGATAATTTTTTCATCATAATTTTTTTTCACTTTTGTGCAGAGCATACATTAAAAAAAACAAGAACTACAAGACAAAGCATGAAGAACCAACGCTTTAGAAATGAGGAATGAAAAGTGGTATTCTTTCAGGAATGTGCAACAATTCATGACACTGAGTCAATTTACCAGTGCAGAGAGTAGACACTTGGCTCACTCAAACATTTCCAAAAACCCTGAGTCTTTCTTTTGAAATATCTTTTTCAATGTGTATTCAATACTTATCCTGCCCTAACCTCTATTGTGCATAATTGCAAAAAGATGAATGGCTGGTTGTGTTTCTGTACTTTGCAGACTGCTCTTCCGTGAAGGGGTGGGTCGTATAACCATCTACTCACACACACTCTAAAATTCTGCAATAAATTTCTTTTCTGAATCTTTTTAAGTGGTATGACCACCCTAATGTGTTATACCCCATTCTCTTTAACAGTTCCAGAGCGCACAAGAGCCAATGCCAAAGTGTACTGAAGCTGTTTCAGTCCTTCATAGCGACACCTGCTAACATTTAATGTTTTTTTTCTTTCTTTTCTCGAATCTTGCATTGCAGGTTCTTACTGAGATGCCCTACAAGGTGGATGATATCAGTCCTTGTGATTCGCCTCCTCCAGCCAGCCTCAAGTCTTTGTTAGATTTTGTTTCTCCACCATGTAAGTCACCCTGCCGCTGGGCAAAACCGTGATCTATCCAAATGTGAGCTAATTAGAAAAAGTCCATATATTTTGCTTTTTCTCAGCGATGTGCTTATTATGAACAGATGGCGTTTTTTTTAGAATGCAGTGGGAAAATATTTAGATCAAAACAAAGATTTTCAGGTAGAGAGAGCTGCAGGGGATCCTGCTGTTGTCTCCATGACGCACCATGCAGCTGCATAAACGACTAATCTCTCAGATGAGAGTGTTTGGAAAGCTGCAACACGTGTCAAAATAGATATTCCCGTGGAGCTGAAGGACAGAGGCAAACAAGTCTGTGCGCTTGAATGTGTTTGAAGACAGACATAGTCCATATATTTCTGCAGTCAGGTGTCTGTCACCCAATCCTGGAGAGGGTCCATCAGGGCTGTCAGTCAGTAGACTTCCTCCTGGTTTTTGAACTGAATGAGTGAGGAATCCACAAAGACTCCCTGGCACAAGCACACAGCTGTGAACATAATATGTGTTTGTCTTCAAAGGTTCCAAAATAGAAACACCAGCACTCTTACTGTTCACCCTGTGAGCTTCCATATTGTGCTGAAAACCCATGCCAGGCCTGCAAATAAACCCCAAATATCTAACATCCGGCCTACTGCAGCTCTGGGCAGAAACCTCCAGCTTTAAAGTATATATTTTTAGCTTTTATCTATAGGCAACTCATCTTCTTTAAGTTAGAGGCCCAGCCTCCTTTTGTGATGTAAATGTGTAGCATGCTAAAAATAGCCTCTGGTGAAGAAAAGGAAGTGCTGGGTCTGCATATTGTGCCATGAGAAATGTGCTGAACAGACTGACCATGGGGAATAGGGCAGAGAAAAACAGTGAACCATTTCTAATTTTTTTTTTGTTTTTTGTTTGCTTGTTTTTTCAGTGAGGTCACATTCGATGCCAAGTGTGTTTTGTAGGTGCAGCTTTTGCAGTAGAGTCGGGTCATTACAGGGTTGGATTTGAGGCAGAACCTGTGTCGTTTGTAACTGCAGCACAGCACTTGAGCTGTGTCAAGGCAGCTGGCTGTTGTTCGCTGCAGCTTTTTGTGTTCTTTTGATGATCAGAGATAAATAGATGTTCTTTCTGGACACACTGCACCACAACCAAATGATGTCACCCACTAATCAGAAGTACTGATGTTTCAACTGTTTATTATTGCAGAAATTGTTGAATAGAGCAATATTAACACTGCATTGAAAATCTAGTCTGGTTAAGAAGATGCTGCTGCTTTAGTTATCTTTATTTAGAAGTTATGCTTTATAAAGGCAGTGACAGGGTGGGAGGAATTAATAGCAAAGGAAGGAAAGTCATGTGTCAATGTAAATTTCCCAGACTGAGAGTTTGAGAAAAAAGAAATATTTTCACACTAAATATTTCTGCATTTTCTGCTGTACGGAATAGCATCCAATGGTCTCACATGAAATATCAGCTCCATCTAAAACCTTGCAGCCCATACCTCTGTGAAACATTAGCATGAGGCAGAAAACCACGCAAACACAGCCGACAGCGATTAACCCTCAGCCGTTAGTGCTCTCATATGCTGCCAAGCATGGAACTCCATCTCTTATCCAACACTCGCTTGAGATTACTGCAGGTAGAAACAATTACTCACTCACGCTAACATTGCAGACATGTGTGTGTAGAAAAGCTTGTGTTTACCATCGGTGTATGTTTATGTGTCCATGCTATTGAAACATGCTTATTTGCCTTTAAATGAATATTTATCCCATAACCATTCATGTAATGTTTTCATGCAGTGACCTCATCTCGTAATAAGTCGTCTCAGGTGTTTCTTGCATACAGCACTCTCTTTGTTCAGGATGAATCACACTGTCCTTTGGTTTGCTGCCTTGAAAGGAACTGCCTGAAGGTTCTACATTTTCAGGCTTTGTTGTCTCAGACTGTTAGATGGTTGTGTGCATGTACATTTTTAATTCTGTTCTTCCTTTGTGCGTGTGTTTCTGAAATGTTAAGGCCTCCTCTGCCAGCTCTAATGGGCAGAAAAACACAAGGCAGGGTAATTCGGTCCTCAGGGCAGCGTACAAAATGTGTGTAACAGCTCATACTATTATTCCTTTGTTTTCAAGACCTTTTTTATTTTTGTCTTAAAACTGCTTTAAGCTATTCTCACGTTAGGGGTCACAATGAACAACAAAAGTAGGGGATGGGATCCAGATGTGACCGTGTTTTGTGCTTTGATTCGTCATTTTTTTAATTGTGTGTGCGTGTCCACACAATTGCCTAGTGCAGGTTGAGTGTGTAATTTAGAGCTGATTGTTTTGCTTGCTCATGTAAAATCTGAACATTATCACAAGCGGGATCATTGACTGTGAATTCAAGCATTCAGTTTTATTGATGGAACAGAAGCCAAGTAAGACCTAGGTTTTTATGGGGCTCCATTGTAAATGATGACTAGACCTAAAACTTTTGTCAAATCAAGATAAATGAAATTGCAACATTTAAACTTGCTTAACATACTATTGAAGGAGCATTTTAAGCACACATGCCATTCAGCTGATATGTTTTGTCTGCTATGGACTAATTTATTTTTAATTGAAAGTGTTGTATTGGCTTTTTATCATGTTGATAATGTCCTTTCTGCTTTTTATAACACTTAATTTTCCACCCACGACTATAAATTGGATACTGATGGTCAAAGTCAATGGTATGCGGGTGTTTTTGCATAAATCTTATGCACAATTAAAGTCGATACTTTAGTTTCTTTGCTCTAAGTGTTTTATGATAGAAATCAAAAGTATAAATTATATTCCATTTATGGGGATAAATAATCATACCTAAATGATTTTGTGTACTCATGCGAAGCCAGACAGTGTTGTACAAGCAACTGCATGAAACCCTAATTACCTTCTGTAGAAATACCTAAGCTTTTTTTTTCCCCCTCACATAGTGAACATTTTGTTCCATAAATTGTGAAGCAATGACCTTAGAGCGAAGTCTGAAATACATATAAGAAAAGAAGCAGTTTTATTATTAAAACCCACAAACAAACAAACAGAAAACCTGCTGGGTTTTGTTCTTCTGTTTTTACTCCCTGTTGACACTGAAATGACCTGGGTTATATAGGAACCAAGGGCATCTCAAACTGTTAGGAAAACATGGAAAGACCGAATAAATAATAATCTTGAATCAACTGTTTGGACCTCAAAAAAAAAAAAAAAAAAAAACTTAAAATATTTTACAAGCTTACATTTTCAGGATATATATACAATAGTAAAAGGTGAAAATGAACATGTATGAGAATATAACTTCTTTTTTTTTTAATGCAGCTTCCCTTGTCCGATCAGGATGCTCTCCCTCCCCCACTGCCACCCAGTGCAGGTGAGTCCATTATCTTCTTTGTATGTGTTTCTCAGAGCCCTGACTGGAGTGAAGGAGCAGAAAAGACTGCAGGTGAGACAGCAATTGCATGAAGGAAGGAGTTCACTGATCTGTTTTGGGGAGGGCTAATGAGTCTCTTTTTGGCACCAAAGAAGTAGCAGTGTTTACGTTTTCTGACGTTACTCCTTTCCTCTTTAGCTTTATGGGTTTTATCACAGTACACTGTTGCTCATCTTGTAGCTGACACACTCACCAAATAAGGTAGAATTCAGATTAAAATCTTGTTTGTGCCTAAGCTATCCTGTTTATCAGTATCTGAGGCATCCTGTGCTCTTCCGACATATCCCAGACTGTCTGCAAACCCCCACACTTTAGCTCTAATTTACACGTCTGAGATCACAAGTGGGCCATGTTGTACCGCCGACTCAGG
Organism: Kryptolebias marmoratus; assembly: GCF_001649575.2. Taxonomy (NCBI): domain Eukaryota; kingdom Metazoa; phylum Chordata; class Actinopteri; order Cyprinodontiformes; family Rivulidae; genus Kryptolebias; species Kryptolebias marmoratus. The sequence continues at coordinate 17,759,353 of NC_051453.1, read as the reverse complement.
CATTTTTTTCTATGGCCTTGAATGCAGCTCCATTCCAGTTTTGTTTGGATGCTGTATGTGTCCAGCCTGTCTCAATCAATCTATGTTTGTCTGTCTCTACAGCTTCCTGTCTCTTTATCTTTTTTTTTCTATCCCAATGTTACTATTTCCCCATCTCCTAATCGGCTGTCTCTGCCCTGTGCCTGAAATCACTCAGTACTTTGTCCTAAAAATATATTTTTTTCTCACATCTCAGTCCAGCTGCCAAATCCTCACATCCTTCAGGGACTTACTGTTCCTATGAACTCTGCCAGCCATCTCCTGTGCGCTTTATGAATCATTTCCTTTTCAACTTTTTCCTTTCTCTCTCTCTTTTTTTTTTTTTTACTCACACGTGTATCTTTTAAAGCTCCTGCTTCTCCATTGCTGCTCAGTCTTTCTTTTTTGGGAACGCCACACATTTCTAATATAACCTGTCTGTCAATGCTTTTTTGGAAGATTCGAATGCTTATCTGTCTCTAAAATCTATATTTAGTTTTTTAAAACGATTACGCTAATTTCACCATATTATACCAACTAATGAGACTTTTGACATGTTTTGATAAGCTGTTATGCTATCAAAGTTGTCAATGATCCACATTCTAAAAAATGCTTTAATTTTTTAAATATAAATTTTATCCAAATTTCCATTGGGTAATTTTTTTCTACATACATCATATTTGTTTTTTAGAGTTGTTCTAATTTTTTTTGTTTTTGTCTGCAGCAAGTGGTTAAACTTATTACTTTGACAAGAACATTTGAATACTAAATGTACTACTATAAACTTCTAGATGTGATTCAGGATCCCAATGCATAAGCATTGAAGCACTCTTTTTCGGTATTTGGCTCTTACTCTTCAATTTCTGTCACATTTTTTGATTTACTACGCTGACCACAGCTTTGAAAAATCCCACACAAAGTATACATCAAAACAAGCAGCTCCATCTGGAATAGTGGGCTATGAGTTTTAGTAGCAGTACATTGTACAGAGTAGACTAAATGTGCAAGAAACTGAACATTTTCCATATGCACAATAATAGGATATGAGCAACACAAGGGCTGACTGAATTGGCATTTTGATATATTTAATGGCTTTTCTTCAACTGCAGTTCAAGTTTTATGGTTTTTGAAAATTTTTTACACAGAACATTCAACTTGGTGATGACGTAAAGCACTCTAGCTTTTGAGATGTTTTTACAAACAATCCCTTCTTACAAATCTTTACTCTTCGTAATCAGTTTATGCATCAAAACACAAGTATTTATGTCTTCCTTCACCCAGAGTGTCTCTTCCTGCTGCATAGAGTGTGCACGTCCAAACACTTATTGACTTCCATTGTATCTCAGAATTTTCTCTTCAAAACTGTAAGCAGAGGATTCTTTTAAATTAGTCACATCTCCTTTAGAAAACACTGTAGAAACATAAAGGGGGATCTGTGACGACCGGACATTTTTGCCACTTACAGATCAGATTTTTTTCCAGTACAACTTGCAGTGTAGTTTATGCACAGTGACTGTTCGAGGCTTAATTTATACACGGCTTTTCTGTCTGCCTGTCTTATTGGAGTGCTGTAACGAAGTAACAAACACAGGTTGTCATGGTGACCCTAATGAGTCAAAGGCAGCAGCTTTATTATTTCTCTTGATCTTGGTTGTCTTTACACTTCTTATACAGTTTATGCATCAAAACATCAACATTTGTCTATATAGATCATCACAAACGTAAGTCACAATCTACTCTTGGGATTTATGTAAAAAAATTTGATGCATGTCGAAATTTTAGACAGTAGCTGCATTGGTACCTTGATTGTAATTTATTGAGAAAATCTTTAGTTATCATCATGAATGTTTATGTTAGGCTCATGATGTTCTTGAGAATTATATATAAATATATATATATATATATATATATATATATATATAAAAACTTATCACAAGTTTATTAATTCTTTACTGTCAGCACAAACTCCCTTTCCAAACTCCCTCCTCACAATAGTCCATTCATGAGCGAGCCTTTCTCCGTCTGGTAGACAGAAAATGAAACTCAAGAGTGCTGGACTGATTTATCGTGCACATTGTTTGGACTCGCACCGTTGGATGAGCTTCATACGCCTTCAGTTCATCCTCAGCACACTCGGAAGTTTTCAGTTGAGGGTGGTGTGTGTCTCAGCCACGTGGCGGGCAGAAGATCAAGACAGTATCCGTATTCTGCCCTCCATCCGTTCTTTATGGGCTGGCAGGCGCACACTGCGTCTTGTCAATAAGCCAGTCACTTCAAACACTTGGAGAACACAGCAGCACATTTGGAAAAGTGCTTTGATCATTACACAAACCGGCCCTCTATTTTCTTTTCTAGTGATTCACTTGTGAATTTGCTTGCTTACACTGTTTGCTTTTATTACAATTATTAATCTCAAACATTATGTAAAGATGACTTATTATTAGGCATAATTAGGAACATATTGTAACAGATGATGGAAAATGAGAACAGGTATTTAAGATTTCTTCACACAGATGTGTAACCATTTACACAAGCGAGACATCTCAGATTCTTAATGTTGATTTTTTTCTTTTTTGTTGATTTTATTATTTGATCCTCACAATATTTCTTTAATATTCTTTTTCAGTGGACTCCCCGAAGGTTTTGATGGCCCCTCAACTTCAGGATACCAAAGTTCTTCTGGTAAAAATTGTGTTTCAGTAAAGAAATAATGATTATAAAGTAACATGACATTCCATAACAACCGAAGAAAAGCTGTTTGAGCCCCTGTGTTACTTTGCACAAATTGTTTTTGTCAAATAACTTTCAGAATAAGGCATGCTTTAGCTAAGCACTGTGTTAATAAACCATTCTGAGTACTGAAAAAACACAATTTAGACTTTGGAACAAATATGTACGTTTTATGCTTTTAAAGTTTGAATCTTCACAACATCTTCCTGACATACTCTGAACCTCTGTTGTGTTGTTTAATGTACAGTTTTAGTGTTATGTAAGTATATTTATAAAAGAAAAAACTTGTCAAACGCTCTTTAAAGACACCATTAATATTTTGAGGAACTAAAAGGAATGCTGTTGCCTACTACTGCTGTCTATGTCCTGTTACGGCCTGTTTTAGACTGATCACTTCTGTCGGTTGTATAATCCCAGGGAGTAAGGCAGCAAGTCCTGTAATGACTGATACTACCAAGGCTTGGGAATGCTACATAAAACAGCGAAAGCATGGCAGGGACAGAGTTGAAACTAGAGGGTACAACCACCATAAGAGAAGCAGAAGATCCAGATACAAAGGAAGACAAAGTTCCTCCTCTTCACACAACAGGTGGGTCTCAGTGCTGTGATGTTCCAAATATTTCTGATCAGGCTTGAGATCAGTTTATTTGATTTACAATCTTTAGGTTTTAAATCAGATTGCCTTTTTTCATTCCTTCCTCTTTTCCATTCATGGCCAACAGTGAATGAATGCAAATCTGCTGAGCAGCTGTGGGGTCTGCAAATAGAGTGTTTTTGATAGCCTTCTTTTATTATATTCTTGCCTTTTTATTTATGAGTGCACACTCAGCCTGGTACATATGCAGGACACACACACACACACATTTTAACACACTGATCAACCAATGATCAACCATCATTGATTGCCTTGTACTTTATGGTGCAAGAATATAGAAAAATGTTATTTAGGAAATGTCTGAAAACCATGAAGAATTGTGCTATATTGTGCAAGGGATTATACATTGGAGTGCTTCTCCTGTTCACTTTTCAGCTGATTACTGTAATATAAACTCGACCGGAGTGAGTGTAGGGAAAAATGTACAGCTATTGTGGAAAAAAAAATGCACTCTGTTGCAAAAGAGCTACACAAGCTAAAGGCGACTGCAAGACCAGGGGAAATTATTGCCAATATACAGGTGCTGGTCATAAAATTAGAATATCATGAAAAAGTAGATTGATTTCAGTAATTCCATTTAAAAAGTGAAACTTGTATATTATATTCATACATTATATACAAACTCATATATTTCAAATGTTTATTTCGTTTAATTTT
>NC_051453.1:17674408-17753961 GCF_001649575.2 Kryptolebias marmoratus | reverse complement strand
TCATTTGTAATCATCAAAATTAAACGAAATAAACATTTGAAATATATGAGTTTGTATGTAATGTATGAATATAATATACAAGTTTCACTTTTTAAATGGAATTACTTAAATCAATCTACTTTTTCATGATATTCTAATTTTATGACCAGCACCTGTATGCAGAACAGTTCTTGGGGTTCTGGTTTTATCTTTACTGGTAAATAACTTGCATGCAAATTGTTGGGAAAATGACAAATTGAAAGGCTTTTTTGTCACCGTCTGCTGAAATGTTTTGCTTTTCAGCCCTTTTTCTGCTTGACAGAGAGCATTTCTCAGAAGATGCACTAGATGACTCAAGTCAGGTTTCCACCTAAAGCTCCGAACAGTCTTGTGGGTCAGGCGAGGGAAGTAGGACATGGGGACAGCTGTGAAGCTGTCGGCTGCACAAGACAAGAAGAACAGGAGCCACATATGTGTGACAGGCCCTTGAGGAATGCTCAGGAGATTTCATTATTCATGCTTCCCATTTATTCTAATGTGAATGCCACACAGGACTGTGCCCATGGTCTTATGTGTGTGTGGCTCACACGTTCTGAGGGTCTGCTGATGAGTTTGTCCTACATTCTTCTCATCATGTTCAGATGATATATTTGCACCATGTATGATACATTTACGTCTTTTCAGTTACATTGATTTATGACTGTACTCTGGACTATTTTTAGCCTGGAACTAGAATGCCTTGTGTGCGTGTGAAAGAAAAACAGATGGAGCTTTTCATTGCTTTGTTGGTAGTTATTTCTGGTATGTGTTGAGGTGATGAGTGTAAATGCTACAATCTTAGTCCTCACTAAATTATTTTTTGTTTGTTTTTCATGCTATTTTCCACTTGTGAACCATCACCATGTTGTCTTCACCTGCTCTGGTGCAGGTTTTATGGACCCTGTCAAGCTGCAGCTAAATGCTATAGACAATCACACCATGTTGGCACAATGCTATTGCCACAGGTATAACATCACAAGGTTGTTTTCATGACCTTGTGACAGCTGCGGCTATTGTCTACACATGATGCCAGCCTCCGCCAGTCCTGTTTCACATTTTTGATAGCCAGTCACACCACTGACTGTGGGCCTGAAGTCATGGATGCCACCACATTAATAAACCACCATGACCACACTATGGACACGTGACTATTTTGTGAATGTCCAAAACCACTGTGAACCTATTGCGCTCTATCATGTGTAAGATGACAAAATATGAGTCACACACAAAAGGCATGAACAACTACTGTATGTATACACTTTCACTGCCCAGTGGGAGTCAGCTTTACAGCTACTGGTTACCAGCTACAATTGCGAGCGTGCTTTTGGATTTCACCAATAATATATTCCATACGACTAACACTGTGTGATATACTGTTCATTTCTGAGACCCTTTACCTTTACTCATGAGTGAAGGGTGATTGCCCATTTGGTCAACACTTGTTCCATGATTGTAAATTTCAGCTCTGAATGATAAATGTAGCTCTTTCCTGTCTGCGTTGCATGCCTCCGACTCTCCTCTCATGTGCCACATGTGCACAAGACAACGCGACATGAAATATCTACTTTTCATCTCAGTCCATTTAGTCACGTGGCATTTGTTCACACAAAGAGAGGAAAATTGAGTTTAATTTCAGCTCAGCTTGTCATTGTTCTTTGACAGAAAACACATGCAGTTTACTGACAACACTGCACTGTAGTTGAGCAGAGGAGTCTCAGTAAGATAAGGAAATTAAATTGATAATTATCCTGCTGCATGAATTAGTAAAAGCTCTATTAGAATTTGCTCTAAGCTTAGCTTCAGTGTTAACAAAGGGCACAGCTGACTCTGAACTGAATTAGGAGCTGATAATTGGAAAACAACTACTCAGTAATACAATACATGAGGCCAACTGAGGGCATTGATAATTCTGAGTGGTGAAAGCATGATAATAACATATTACAGACTTCAGTTGTTTTGCAGAAGTCAACAATAGCTGTTTCACTCCGTTTTCATTAACGTGCAGAACACCAGAGTTATTTCCTTCCTTAACTGAAAAAATTTGTGCTTTTGTCTGGGAGAATTATTCCTTGCTCCAACTTTGGTGGCAGCTTTATGACTTGGAGAAACGACCTCTGTCTCTTTGAGATCTTTAATTTAGATTTAGGAGGTATAGCATGGTCCAAAATGACATTCTTTTCTAACAAAAGAAGAGAGAGCGATAAAAGAAAATGTTTAGGTTTTTTTTTAAAAATTTTGTCAGAACAGTTGTGTGTACGTACACACATTTATACCTATACTGAAATCATATGCCACTTAAATTATTCACATGTAGAGCTTATTGTAATAATTATGTGGCTTTTACAGCAGTAACCTACCTGAGCTTCTTGTGCATGTCACAGCTCGGTTTTTATATTTCTGAGCCACAGTTGATGGCTCACAGCTGTGTTGAAAACAAATGAAGGTCTTGCTTCAGATGAATGCCATGACAACACTCCCATTTGGAGCGTGTTGTCATGGCATTTGTGATTATTTTTCACCCTTGATCTGCATCACAGAAAATAAAGGCGGTCAGTTGAACTGCATTAGCCACATCTGTTTATCCGTCCGGCTGAATAGAAAATTATTTGCAAGGACACAAAGAGTGAATGTCATTTGAAGGTTTTATTTTTATCTTTTCTGTTTTTGTTTTTTTTTTGCTTATTTGAAAGAGAATCAATTTGCAATTGTATGTGCTGCCTCTGCTTTAATCATACCTTCTTATCTACATCTGGTAGAATGAGATGTTTTTCATTTTTCTGACATTTCTTGTTTGTAACCAAATCACCTGATAAGACACCTTTAGGTGTCACTACAACAATCTTGCAAGGATCCTGCCATACATAAGTTTCAATTTAAATGTTTACTTTGGGGTGGCACAGTGGTGTAGTGGTTAGAGCTGTTGCCTCTCAGCAAGAAGGTTGCAGGATCGCTTCTCGGCCTGGGGCCTTTCTGGGTGGAGTTTGCATGTTCTCCCTGTGCACACGTGGGTACTCCAGTTTCCTCCCACAGACCAAAAACATGCATAAGATAAGATGCATCTAAGATTGTCCCTGGTGTGAGTGAGAGTGTGAATGGTTGTTTGTCTCTATGTGGCCCTGTGATGGACTAGCGACCTGTCCAGGGTGTCCCCCGCCTCTCGCACAGTGACTGCTAGGGATAGGCACCAGCTCCCCGTGACCCGGAATGGAGAAGCGGGTAAAGAAAATGGATGGATAGATGTTTACTTGTTTGATCTCATTAGCCAAAATGAATAAAGCTATCCTCAGTACAGTGGGAGAACTGTTTTATCAGTCATTCGATATTAAATATCAGATCAGATGGAAGCTACTACAATTATAAGCCTACAATTTCCTTGAAGAAATTCACATCACCCACCACCTTTCATGCCAAAGTTTTAAACTAAAATTGTTTTTTGTTTAGAAATGATTGCTTTATAGTAATTTTAGTCAAACCTTGGAAATGACATCATGCACAATGTCATGCATGCAGTATTGAGATGTGAGTGACATTCAGCTATCACACCCTAATTTTAACACATTATTTGTGAAACTGTGCTTTTTAGGGTCTTGAATTTGTTTGGCTTCAAAGGTTAACCAGTTGTAGATGTACATCTAATGATTATTTCCTGGAAAAACATTATTGTCTGACTTCACCTTTTGGAGGTAGTCATTAAAAAAAAAGGTCATGTGGTTAAGGTTTGTGTCCCTTCAGTTTTGGCAGAAGGAGAAGGGAGCATTCATAACTCTTTGTCTTTTGTGTTATTTCAAAGTGGAAAACCCCGCATTGTTGTCAAATGGAAATAATAAGGAAGCTGTGTCTTTGATATGACTTTTGTTTCAGTAGAGAGGAGCAAAGGAAGAACAGGGTTTCCACAGAGCATGGGTGCAAATGTCGCAGCCCGGAAAGATTCTGTGGACAAAAGAGGCCGAGAGACAAAAGTGAGGGATGGCACCAAAAAACGCAAAGGTCCAACAAAGACACACATTTACATACAGTAAAATGCAACAAAGAAAAAAAAGAATAAAAAGAAAATATCATTTAATTGCTTTTCATTTATATCCTCAGCAGCTGTAACAGGAAAAAGGATGGCAGTGAGGACAAACACAGGAGACGCAAATGTGACAAAAAGGCAAAGAAGTAGGAAGGAGAGCAACATCCTGAATTCTGCTGACCAAAAAAAATAAATAAAATCTTATTAACTTCAACAACTTGTTAGAAAAGAGGATTCACTCTGTGGCTGCTAACTATAATTGACATCAGAAAATGAATTACTTCTTTGCTTTGAATTTTAAAGAAAAAAAAATCTAAAAATAATTGTGGTTTTACAAAATGCATGTTCTTTCATAACTGTTGTGTAAATCTCAATGACATGTGCTTTTAATCAAAGTTTCTTAAACTGAACTCTGTTTTTTCAAACAACTTTATTGATATTTTAACCAAATGTACCATCAGATAGACTACACAGGCTGAAGCGTGACAGACAGAACCACAGCAGATGGGCCTCAGGCCATCCACTGATACACAGAAATATCAGTTGTTTTTCTTCAAAGTAAGAAAATTAGTAAGGCCTCCACAATGTCTCCTAATTAAATGTAACTTTTTAACATGTTATGAACACATCGATCCTTGATTTTTTAATTTTTTTTTATATTCTTGCTTGCCAGTGGTTTTAATAATTTAGCCATAGCTTCTGAGACAACAGAAAGAAACCTCACAGACTACTACTTGGCAACGTGTCTTCAGCTCAACAGATGAAGATGACAACCACTGTCAGTACAAACAGAATAAAGCCTACATAAAAAGGCCATACAACAAACAAAAAAATGTATTACAAGTGCTTGAATCTGTACTTTTTTTGAGACACCCAACATTTACAGAAAGAAATGTGAGTCCGGCTTAACGCATATCCTAATATATATCTACTGAAGTTGGCAACAAGTTGTGTCTCCTCTCAGTCCTCCCACCCCACTCACTGGATGCTGTTCCACACACCGACAATGTCCAATAAACAGATAACGCCAAACATACAAGTTAGAAGTGGCTCCAGCCTGGATCCTTCCAGTTCAGCATTTTCAGAGGGGCAAGTTAACCTTCTGGTAACAACCCAGTCTCTAATCTTTACCCCCTGCAAACTGCTGGCAAAGTCTCTGCAGGCCATCTGAAGCAAGGGATCCACACAGCTGCAGCACAACTCTGAGCTTCTCTCACACAGCAAGCTTTAGGGTGGTCGGCCGGTCAACAGCTTCCACATTCCCCCTGGTCAGTGCCACTGGAGCCGTGCTGGATGTCTTGGAGGACCCCTACAGCAGGCTGCCTGGCCATGAAACAATGGTCAGAGTGATCTTTCCCCGAAGCTCCTTTAGGAGGCGAACCAAAGCCATGTGCGTCATCCCCCATGTGCTCTTCCCGTTCACCTCAAGCAGGATGTCCCCACATCTGCAGAGAGAGAAAAAAAAGAGTTGATCTTAAAAACCTTTTAGAATCAGTGTATCTTTACACAATTTTCCTAGAAACGTCTATAGCTGCAACAGCAAACAAAGTACATTAGACGAATACCTTATCCTGCCATCATTGTAGGCTGGTGTCCCCTCCACGATGGAGCGAATAAAAAAAGATTGATTGCAATTGACCTCCTCCTGACCTCCAGCGATACTGAAGCCCAGGCTTCCTGAAGTGTTCCGCCGCAGGACGATGTCTTTGCAGTAGTAGAGATGCCTGCAGGAGCCAAGAAGGAGATTAAATGCACTAATCTCCCAACTGCATCTTTAAATTACCAACTATATGTTCATTCAGAGTCTGTATGCAGAAACGAGTCTGCTGAAACCAGCAATCTCCTTCCAGCATCTCACAACTAAAAGAAAACCACATTCAGCCCCACTGCTGAATAACTTGGTTTCAGCTTATACTTAGTTTAGTGTTGCAGGAGAAACACATTTGACTGTCATTCTTATTTTCCAGACACAGGAGCAAGTAGACGTTTATTGTTACTAGTGCAATTGACCTCCAAGGAGAAAATCTTTCTTTTCAGAGGTTTTATTAATTCATTAGTAGTGAAGAGAAAACAAAAATATTTAAAAGTATAATTAGCTTTCATTTCCCAGCTGGTTATGCCAAAACTTGAGGTAGAACCAGCTGGCAGAGGTCAGGAGGACCAGGAGGAGCTGCGCTGGGCTCAGAAAAATGACAAACAGTGACATAAAGTAGGTGCTCACCTGGGCAGCTGCAGCCATGAAACCCACTGCGGGGAGTAGTCGTCATTAGGCAGCGGGCTCTTGGTGCTGTCTGTGGGGGAAGATGTGAGACAGGGTGGCAACGAGCACTCCTGCGGGGACTCGTCGGGAGGACGCATCTCTAGAACCTTGAGGACAACAGGGGATGAGGTGTTCTTCAAGTTGGCCACGGCCTCACCCCGAGTCACCCCCGTCAAATCCACCCCGTTCACGTTCAGCAAAATGTCACCTGTGGAAGGGAAGGAGCGGACACGGTTGCTGCCCTGATAATAGCTTTATAAAAACACAGCACAGGACACAGACTCATCATCTGCCTGTTTAATATTCATCCATCTCAGAGTTCGGGCACAGAGCTATGGAAACCAAGGGCCACCTGTGCTTTTAAAAGCCTGTTAATGATGAAAGTGATGCAAAGACAGGCAGCACGGTCCAGCTTGTGCCTAAACAACTCAAAGGACACATTTGCCCTGAGAGGATGTGCAAATGTAAATGAATGCCTTTCATGAGCACACAAACAAAGAGACAGCTGCTGCTGCTGTCCCATATGAATACAGTAATGTGCACCTTGAACCGTACACAAGATAACAGAACAATTTTATGAGGTCTTCATATTACTGTTATGCTCCATTGGAAGATTCCCCTCCCTCCTCTCATAAACAGACCCTCAGGCTGGGGATGGAGGGGCAGGATATTGAGTGTAATGAAGGGCTTAATATTGTTATGTCTTAAGATGGATTGCTGGAATCAGCACTTTGTGTGAAAATCTCCCCACTTCCCTTGCATTTCAGCTGCAATATAAGATCTCAACGCCTCTGCACTGATACTGGTGTGCCTCTCTATGTCTTGCTGTTTCAGACTCGACTGATTCCACATAACAAAATAATTACTTCCTAGACAAAAAAAAACCCTCTTCTGGATCACAGTATGTTTTGAACTCTGCCACTCTAATGTTTGTTTGTGTTTTTTGTTGAAGTGTGTAGGAACAAATCTGCGGAGCGATGAACCACATCAGTACCAAGGTTTTTCTGCTGAATGAATAACCTTCATAATGAAACACGAGTTGGAAGTGCTCATCAATCATTTCGTGTTTGTTCATCGCTAAAGAAAGGCACTTTCATGACAGGCTGCCGGCAATAACGTTCCTGTGATTTGCACAACAAATAGCAAACCCAAACAAACACTTACGAGCAATTTATTACACAAAGATGCGTCCTTGTAATAAAATATGAGGAACACCTTGATATTTGCATGAATGAGGGAGCATACCTTTGCGAATGGAGCCCTCTTGTCCCACCACGCCGTCAGGGTCCACATTCGTGACGTAGATGGGAAGGTCCCACCCTCGGCTGGACATGCCGCCCGCCACTGTCATGCCCAGGGAGTCGTATGGCTCCTTAGTGAGCGTAACTGTCTTCTCATAGCACGCAGGCTTCTGACAAGAGTCCTTCACGGGGGACAGAAGGAAGGGAAGGAAGATAATTAAAGTGGAAGACATGCTGCCATCTTGTCATGGTGGTGTCTTGAGCATCTTTCATCTTTATTCTTTATTTCTATAAGCTCAAAACATACAATGAACTCACAACAAGGGCACCTTAGACTACATGATCTAATTAAACTTTTGAAGAACTCATTTCCATAATAATGACTGTTTCCTCGAAGACTTGGGATAATGGTGGAAGTCACATGAGCACAAGACTCCAGTAACACACCCGTGGTTGATAGCTAATTGATGAATTACCTCATTAGCATAACTGTTGAGGTGTAAGATATAATGATAAGTAATGTAGGACATCAGACAGCTCATACATGTTTTGTATAAAGAACTGATTTATTCGTAGGTGTTGTAATGTTGCCATTTGGTGTGGCGCATGAGGCTGTGTGTGGGATAGTGAGACTTATATAGTGAGAGTACTTGCGAGTCAGATGTGGGAGAGCCAAGCAATAATGACTAACACACGGAGACACTGAGGTTGATGGGATGTAGCTCGTGCAGCTTCGCTAATGTGCTGCATTCACACATTTCTGCTGTGCTCACAGCAGATCACTCGCAGTCACGTTACCGACCCGAGGGCAGGGCGCTGACTCAAGCTGTGTTAAAACTGTCCACATTCAGTGGCTTCCTACACTCTGCATAATGTGTGTGTGAGTCATGTGTTCTACTTTCCTTTGTGGTGGCTTTTTAATGAATGTTAATGGTATCTACTGAGCTTTGGCGGTTCAGTCACTTCCCGACAGAGCCAAAGTAGCTTTTTCAGAGTTCCAGTCTTTATGCCAGGTTAAGCTGGTTATAGTGTCAGTATAACCAGCTGCTGCACTTTTATGATTTTATGAACTGTGAAGGAATGAGGCCAGCTGCACAAAGAACCTTGAAGGAATAGTTCAGATCCTACGAAGTGCGTCTTTATGGAAAAGTTATGAACAATTAATATCTTACCTTTTGTAGATAGCTCTTTGAACGACCTCAGAATTTAAAATTGAGCAGATTAAGGAGCTACCTGCTGCTGCTATTTGTACTAACAAGTAATCATGGAACTCTATGTAAATTATGATAATGTACAGTGAAACTGATGGGGGTGTAAAGATGTATAAAGTATGACTTGCATGAACAACTATAGATTTTTTAATATTGGGGTTGGTTTAAGATGTTAGCAGTCTACTTGACTTTGCTTGTACTAGCCCTTAGCTTGTCAATCAGGTCAAAGTGACCTCCAAATTTAGCTCCAAAGTGAGGCCGTTACAGATGATAACATATTAATTGTTCATAACCATTCCACGGATCCCACTTTCAAAATAAATCTAAACAATTGCTTTAATGTAAGGTAAGGATAGGATTTTCCATATGTCTCAGAAGATGATGATATAAAATTTGGTTGGTTTGAGTTTTTATCTCATTCTTATACATAAATACTTGAAAATGATATAAAATATTACACAAAATACCTCTGCAACTAATGTAAGGAGAAACTGTGAGGTATCTCCAACTGTATTTCAAATGGAAAATGGCAAAGTTCTGCCAATAAATAAAATGATGAATTCATCTAGACAGCTGTAGTCTGTCACAGGGAGAACCTATTTTAAGTTATGCATTTGTTATTATGTTTGTCCAACTATTTAGAGACAAGTGATCTTTTTGGCACCTGAGCTCATTCAGAAGCTTCACAGTAAGTGATCGCTTCACGGCGTCAGGCTGCAGGATGCTTCCTCTTAGTTATTGGCACGTGATTTTATAACCACAGGTCAAACGTGTGCTGCATCATTTAGCAAATCTCAGGAGGAGGATGAGATGGCGGCGCACTTGGCTACCCAGCAGCATGACTGACAAGCTTGAATTAAGATTTAAGTGCTCAAACATTTAATCAGTGTCCAGTTATTTTATAATCAGAAGATAGAAACAAAAAAAAATAGATCTTTGTTATTTTTTTGTCACATTCATCTGTGCTCTGCTTGTACAGAATCTTTACAGGTACGTATAGCACAACATCTTTTAAGAGATTCTTTGCAACAGCCTTAAGTTAGTCACTCAACTGAGGAGAGATTAAGCCTTTACTGTCACGCTGGACGAAAAACTTTAGGGGCTTTGTGCAAGTGGCCATTGATTTAATCATAACTACATGATGGATTTTTATTGCATTGAAGTGTAGAGCAGCTATCAGGGCAGTGTTATCATGGTGGTTTTATTCTGCACTTTTTCACAGATGATGAGAGCCATTAGTTTATTCAGTTTTCAACTTCATGTAATTGTATATTTTAGATTTTTCTTACAGTGCTCTATGAAGGCGTGCTCGCTTTAGTGATTTGTCATTTTTGTAAAAGAGACAATTGGCCTATTGACATAAATATATTCAAGGAGACATACCTCAATTTGTTTTATTCATAAATGTAATGTATGTGGTGTAATCATAGACAAGTTTGCACATATTGTCAATCTAAGCACTTAACCCAAACTGTTAAAGGGATATTTGTCGAGATTAGAGGTTATTATCTTAGTTTTCTCTTTGAACTTGAGAAATCAGGAAAAAACATCTATCTTTAGGGTAAGATTGTGGATGAAAAGGGAACTCTGTGGGGTATGAAGATGCCTGTGTGTGACGAAGTAAAAAATATGGATGCTACAATGCAGCGAGAGAAGTCTCTCCTGTCGTCCTGCCTGAATGACTTTGATGGGAGAATAATGCCTCCGCGGATCATTTGCAACTGAAAGCGAATATTTATCAGAGGAACAAAGCTTTTCTCTGTGCATTGGGTGGTGTTCACGTCTCTTGCGTGTGCTGCTCACCAGTAGCGTTTGCTCCATGTCTACAGGGGAATATGGCGGGGGACCTTCCATGCCCCATGGAGCTTCTTGTAGGATGTCTGGAGTGGGCAGGCAAATCTGACGAGACACCATGAAGTGAACCCCCTGCTCGCTCGCCTAAAGCAAACAAAAAGGCAACAGAAAGTTGTGACATAAGGTGCAAATCAGTGTGTGAGTTCTTTTCTTGCTGGGTGTGAAATTCTAAAGATAAGCCACAAAATAAAAATCTGTTCACACTCCCACTACTGTCCCGCTAGTCCATCTACATCCGTTCACACATTCGCATGTGATTTGTCTCACAGCTACACACGTTGGATGGCTGCTCCCGCCTTCCTGCTTTATGATTCCTTGAGAGACTTCTTGTTGCTGGTCTGTCTAACACAGCCCTGAATTAACCAGTCCAGACCATTATTGGCCTAATTGGACTAATTTAATTTCTTTCCTGCCAGTTCTTAATCTCTGAGAGAAAGTGGCTGCTCCGAGAGGCCATCTTGGCTCCGCAGAGACCCAGAAGAGCCAGTCAGACTGCTCAGACAGGAACTGTGAGCCCAGAGACCCTGCACAGTCAGCCTCAAACTCGCAGTAATTAACCATTATTAACCGAACACACGCCATCATCGACTGGCATCAACCAGGAACCAGAGGCAGCCTCGTGGTCCGGTCCGTCAGGGAGTCACCACAATTAAACACTATTAACTGCAGTGAGTGCAGACACAACAGCACAGCACAACACAATTAGCTCGAATCACCACAATTATCTTTAATGCCTCTGGGACTCGGAGTAGGAGCCGTGCACGGTCGTTTGTGGTCTGTAACAGCATTAAGGCGAATTTGTCAAAACTGTGAACTATCTGTGGAATACTAATGCCTGCTGCATTTCCTGTGGCCCCTGCAGACTGACCTGAATGAGCAGAGCAGCATGCTCTGGCGTCCCGTAACGAAGGTCGTGTCCGTTGATGGCCAGCACGCGGTCACCGATGCATAACTGTCCGTCACGTGCCGCCAGGCCGCCCTCCAGCAGGTGAAAGACGTAGACCCCGTGCTCCTCCGCCCGACGCACAAGCTTAATGCCCAGCTGCTCGTCTGGAGTGCTTTTATTCAAGACCACGTGGATGGTGTCGTCTCTCTGTGGTTGGGAGAGGCCACGAGACTGATGGCCCCCGGCGACATCATGGCTATGGCCGTATGGGTAGCCATGGGAGTGTGAGCGGTAGCGGTAATGTTGCTCCCTGAGCACGGTAAGCCGTAGGAGTTGGCAGGGCTGTCTCAGGGTTGTCACTCCAAAGGAGTGAGGCACGTTGCTGATGTCAATGCCATTTACCTGAAAGAGAAACAAAAATTAATTTTTAAGACAAAAACCAACACTTAGATTGCTTTTTTTTCCCAATAAAACTTTTTTTATTACCTTTAGAATCATGTCCCCAGGCAGCAAGCGACCATCTCGAGCAATGACGCCCTCTCTGTAGATATCCTGGATGAGGATGCGGACTAGAGGGGTCTCATTGCCACCCACGACGCTGATGGCCAGTGGATCTGAAGGATCCTGTCGTGTGATTTTAATACTGGTAACTTCACCGTCAGGGATCAGGTGATGTAGCTGAGGGAGAGCAAGCACTAATGGAGAAAGTAGAAGAAGAAAAAGACTGACTTTAGTTTCACTGTTAAAGAAAAACAGCAGAAGAATGGGAGGAAAGGGGGAAGCAATGAAAAAGGAAAGAAGAAAGTGTAGTAAATCATAGTGGTGAGGTTTAGCACTAAAACCAGCTGTCTCCCCTCCCTGAGGTTACTAAAACAAACTCAAGGGAGAGTGTCCTTGGCTGATTATCCTCCATGATGCTTGTATCATTAGTCACATACAGTACATCTGTACAAGTATGCGCTGGAAAACTTCCAGTAAGTAATGATTTGGGTGGAGATGCTAAAAGGTTTTAATGCACACAAGTTTTAGGATTTTACTTTAATCACTGCACTGTAAAATTGTCCCTTGAAAGATTTGAACTTTTATTATTTTGATAGCTATAAAAATAACAAAAGAAACATCTGCCAGATGTGCTCAAAGGATGCCAGAACACTAATCTATTGATTTGATCAAAACCTAATTAGCTGAACCAACATGGAGATTCTGCTGAATAACTATAAAAACACAATTTCCTGTTCTTCTAAAGCTGACCGTAAACCTCAACGTTTCTTCGACACAGCAGTGAATTCCACATGCCGAACTGGACCTTGTTAGAAGAAGGGTGGGGACCCTCTGTGGCTATTTAGGCCTGGAGATTTGCCCAGTCACTGAGAAGGAGAAGACATATTTCTCTTCTTATTTCTGTTTCGTTGCTTGTGAAAAATGTCTCTCTCTCCTCTCTTATTCCTCGGCGGGCCGTCTCCCTCTGTGTCTTGAGCGCGGAAGGCTCGGCTGTTCATTCTACATAGCGCTGCAGTTTCTCTTTTCCAAAGTCAATATTTTGACTTTATCACGGCAGATTGCTCGAAGGGTGTGGAGCACGCTAACTGAGACCTGTAGATGTTACTTTCTCACCACTGCTTATCATTTCTGTAGATTTTCATCTATTTTGCTGTAAAAACAGATATAAAAATCTTTATTTCATTTACCTTTCTGTAAATTATGTAGCCACCTTCCGCTGTTTGCTTTAAATGACCTCTTTTCTCTACGTCATTCTTTCATTTATCTGTCTGTTGCTCCAGCAGCAGGCAATGAATATTTAATCTATTCACTCGGCCTTTTCAGTGATGGCATCTGAGAATCATCCACTCCCTGCTTTTTTGTCCTCCTCCACTTTTTTGCAGTAGCATGTTCCCGCAGCTCTAACAATGTAAGGCTATCATACCTCCACCTTGCCATGAAAAGGCTTGAGCATTGGATATTACATCTTTTTTTTTTACTGTGGATCTTCTCGTGTCAAAAACAATGTTGTTCTTTGGGGACTAGTTCATCAAGGTGATGCAAGACTGAAGGTGAAAAGGTGAGGATGAGAAGTTACAAGGTTTCTCGGGATGGAAACGAAAGCGAGGATAGAGGGGGAGAGGAATTAGACAGGAGGTGGAGAAGAAAAAGGGAACGTCATCTGCCTCTAGTGACCTCTG
Source organism: Kryptolebias marmoratus (assembly GCF_001649575.2). Lineage (NCBI taxonomy): Eukaryota > Metazoa > Chordata > Actinopteri > Cyprinodontiformes > Rivulidae > Kryptolebias > Kryptolebias marmoratus. The sequence continues at coordinate 17,740,299 of NC_051453.1, read as the reverse complement.
GTATTCCATCACTATAAAGTGCCTCGGGGCTGCAACTCTCCCTCCTCATCTGTCTGTAGTGATGCACCGACACACTTATGCAATCTGCAGCTGAATTATTAAAGAAACATATGCCACTGTTGCAAGCCATGTCACCTTCCTGGCACAGCTGAGGGAACATCGCAAATACAAACATTTGGAAACACACACATTTTTCTCTCTCTGGAACTCTCTCCAGAGACCTTTAGGAAACAAGAAGATTGATGTAAAAGCTTTGATCCATACCTTCCGGCGGCACACTGGAATTCCTGGCATTATCTCTCTCCTCAGAAGTCTCATTGCTGACTGCGGTGCCACTCTTGGTCCTCCGTAGAACACTGAAAGCCCGGTTCAACCTCCTGAAGGAGCGGCTCCTCACAGAAGAACGGTCAAAATTTCTGACTGCAAAAGAGACGGAGGAGGAGGAGAAGCCCTTTATAGACTCCTTCACTTTCAACATGCCCAGACATGTTTGAGTTTACCTCCAGTCAATGCTCGAGTTAACATGTTGCAACAGAAACTGGTGGAAAGCTGTAATACCTGTATGATGCAGTAAATCCGGTCAGAAAGTCAGTTTTAAAGCTGCATGTCTGAATGTAATACTACAAGATAAGATTTTTTAAATTAGGCAAGTTTTTCTAGCTGTTGATTTCCCTTTTTTCTTCTGATTGTAATGCGATGAGATGGCCACCAGTAGTACAATGTGTATTTCATAGTTGTACTGTATTAAACATGCTCTGATGTTTCTTTTTCTTTTATTTGACTACTTATGCAGGTCTTACACTACTTCTTTCTTGTCAGTTGATTTCATATGATCTAAAATAGCATTAACTTGTCACTGAGTTAAGTTCTGTCCCTAATGTTGCATTCTCTAAACAGCACCCTGAGATGATTTAATGGACAGTTAATGCTTTATAAATAAACCTATTTGCAGTTTTAGAACAGATTCTTTTTCCATGACAACTCACAGGTGGATATGTATTGGTCTTTATTTTGCTGAAGGCAAGTTTAATTATGAACTTGGGAAGTTGAGGAATGATGCAACATGCTTCCAACTGAAGGATGACTATACTTTCTCTTGAGTTTCAGATGCCCTTAAGGCAAGATTATACTCCAGTATCGGTCCTACCTCCCATGTGTATGACGAAAGCAAAGAATTAGTGTTTATGTCAGCAAGTAAGATGATGCACTCATTGCAGTCCTCTTTACAATCACCAGGATTCACAGCAAAAAAGCTATAGCTACACAGCAGATATGGCACTAGATGAAGTCATGGAAGCAGTACATTCTTAATGTCTTACTATCTTCAGTCCTGTTCAGTAATACTAATGTCTGTAGAAATGAACCTACAGCCAGATGCTGCCCAGTTGTTGTTTCTGTTTTACCAGGCGCCACTTGTTCCGTGTATGATAAGTTACAAAAATCAGCAGGTAGGTGACCAGTGTCCCAGGTACTGTGACAACAGCTTTTGTGTGTGTTGCTGTTTGAGAAAATGACAAGTATAAACTTTGTATTAACCATTCTGCATACTGTGGAGGAAACTGAATTCTGGTTGGTGCGGCACCAGCTTTTCCCTTCAGTTTTGAGTGGCTAACTGTCACAAAAATATTACATATTTCTGTTGGTAATTTTGCAGAAGTTGGTTAATCAGTGAATGGAGTTTTCACAATCATTGAACACTGAGATCGTGTGTGGTGCATCTGGTGAAAATCAGTGCACCTTTTAAGGTAAAAACTGACCTGGTTGGCTGGTAGAATTAATTTTAAAACATGCTGAGTCACTACAGTAAATGGGGGAAAAAAAGAATATATTTTTTTTCCTTTCAGATTATCTCTTCCAACTTTTTTTTTCGGAACAACTTTCAGCAAGGTCAATCAAAGCAACCTTTTTCCTTATGCATGGAGAAGGTGCTTTCAACTGGTGGCTCTTTGAATAATAAACTAAATCTGAGTGCTGTGTATAGTAACATGGTTGCACAACTATAGCAGTGATGTAACTCACCAAGGACTCCAGTGAATAAGTCCAAAACAGGCCTGCGTGCAGAGGATCCTGCCTGGTGCTTTGCTTTCAGGACTACAGGTGGATGCAGTGGCGAGGCAGCTGCCCCAGCTCGGCTGCTCCGAGCACAGAGCCTCTGCAGCACCGCTCCCTCCCTCTACGGGCCAAGGGAGATGCGAGGACTCCTGACAGCCACATTATTCTTTAAACAGCGCCAGCGGCTGCTGGAGCTGACAGCTTGTTCAGCAGTTGCGGCGCTCTCGATGATGGTGGTGGGTGCTCAGCTGGCTGAGCCTAAAGTGCTGCTGCAGCGCCATTTGGTGTCCTGAGCGCTTGCTTTAGTAGAGGGGCAGAGGAACACTCATGATTACCTCATGGTATCACAGGTGGGAGAAATGGTGGGAGGGTTTTGATCACGTCATTTACAGCAGCTATTTTTAACCTTCCTCTTATTACAGTTCTCCTTTACTGCATTATGTGCTAGCCCTCTCTGTGACTTTCTCTCCTTGTGACTTTCTCTCTTTGTTTCTTTCCTGTTCCCGACAAAGAGAAATTGTATGGATTTGTAGGGGGAAAAGGCTAGCAGAGCTAATTGGCTGATAGGATTCCTATCAGAGACCATTAGACAGAACAAAGACTGTATTTGGGGTTGAATAATCACCACAAGTGTATTTACATTTTTTTGAACAAAGTTCTTTGTGAAGTTCAGTCTAACAGTGTGTCTTTTTCATTTCCTTCAGAGTGACATCTTTCTTGACTGAACATGACCACACACACAAACATCCTGTCTCACACTCACTCTTCTTGGTGCTGCTGCGAGCAGCCAGGCTGGTCATGCTGCCTGACTGACTGTTGTCCTCTATGCTGGGGTCAAAGGCCGGGTTGACCAGGCCGGGCTCGTCTGACAGGAGTGCCACGGCGGCGGAGGTGGGGCCGTCATTGGGCATTGTGGCGATGGTGAGTTCTGATGTGCTGTCGGTGCACTCGCCCTCCTGTGAGCGTCGCTTTCTGTCTGTTGACAACCCATAGTGGGAGGCCCCTTTACACCTGGAAGCATGGAAAAACAGAGGGTGTCAGACAGATTACAGAGATGGTAAATATGCTGATGACATGAGACTGATGATAGTTTAAAGCACTTTGAACCGTCTTTTTGCTGAAAAGTGCTGTATAAATAAATTTGACTTGACTGGACTTAAAAATGAAAGGAATACATTTTGCCCACCACTTTTTATGCCAGAGTGTTAAAAAGATTACTTCATGATCAGAAAGGATAGAGTTGTAACCATTTTGATCAAACCTTATAAACGACATTATACGCAATCTCATGCAACACTGTGAGATGTGTTAGCACTTGGGAAGTGTGTTGAAGATGACTCAGCTTCTACCACATCAAATTTTAGCACAATATCTGTAAATTTGAGTTACACCAATTTTTGTGTTAACTGAGGTTAATTAGCTGTGGCAACCATCTTGAATTGGGTTGGCTCCAAAAGTTAACCAGTTGTAGAAATAAATTCAGTGATTACTTTCTGAGAGTGTCATTAAAATTTGTTCAGCAGTTCACAAGATATTTTGCAAAAAGACTAACAAAGTTTTACACCTTAACAGCTAATGCCCAAGGTTTATGTAAGATGTGTTTTATTAACAGACACAGTTGACTCCAATGGTAAATATGAATGTTTTTGAAACAGATTTCAGTCGACACTTGAACCATAGGTTGAGTCTCAGCTACTAATACAGCAAATTTTTTGCTCAAAATCTGTAAACTAGACTGAGTTCTCACCACTGTTGTGTTTGGTAAGGTTACTTCAGTTTTAGGGCAATAATGATGTTGAAGCAGTCATAGTAAAACCACACAGATATCTGTTAACATTTAATAAAAAGGTCAGACTCTCAACACTAATGTGGGTAAATTTCAGCATTTCCTGCAGGCTTAGGCTTCTGCTGAGGGGAAGCTTCACACAAAGAGCATTTATCTGGCCTTAACACTCAACAAGCAACTCTCCTTTAAACCCCCACAGTGTGGACAACGAAGCACAAATCCTGAGGCAGGATACCATTTTTGGTTGGAATTCACAAAGCACTTTTATAAGAATCTACCGTAAAAATTGTTTTTGCCCACAAAAAGCCCAGAAAAATACCAGTTTTTGTTGTTCGTACACGATGGTGCTGACTGAAATGGTAATCACACGTAGGATGGGTTTTCTCGGTGGAACGGAGCGTGAGTGTCACTGACTGTTAACTGAATAAACATGCAAGAAAACAGCCACTGGTGAGGAGGGAAGGCGGGGAGCTGACACTACATCTGAATATAGAACAGAAATCATTTGATTGTTGTTTTTCTGAAAAAAACAAATCTCATTCCTGAGCTCCAGATGTCTTCTGTCTGTCAACAGCACAACCACACAGCATTTTCACAGCCCCTCTTTCTCCCTGTCATGCACATATTATGCTACACACCATAAAAGGCTTTCCACACTAACAATATTAAATTAGGAATGTTTTGTGTGTGAATCAAAGCCTTCCCCACAGAGAAGTGATGTTGTACTGCTGGAGAAATTTCCCTCCATCTGTAAGCCATAAAGGCTTCGTCAGACTCAAGAATAACTTGGCCTCATCTCTCCTGCTGTCTCTGCGGAGCCATCAGCGCAAACATTAACTGAGTTTTAATGAGCTGGATCAGACCCAGGCTCCGCTTCAACAGTAGCTCACGAAAATACGGATGGAGCGGCACCTATTCTCCCTTGCAGCGAGGCTTTGGGGTTTTGAGCTAAAAAATGAGAGGTTGAGTAAAAAGAAGGCAAAATGGTTGACATGACTGCGGAATCACAAAAAGGCAGGCCATCAGCCCCTGAGGGCTCCACTTCACCAGAAGCAGCGTTTTGTCTTGATTACAAAGCTGTCCGGGTTCCGTCATGCGCTCTGTCCAAACCTCACGAGGAAAATCATTTCATCCAAAGGAGGGTTCTACATCTCAGATCTAACGTTTCACAAAGCTCAAGTACCTATTGATCTTATTCACTCTGAACCCACAATTCACAGCACACCTGTGTGTGTGTGTACCTGTGCGTGGATAGTGCCACTATGAGTTATCATGCTCATTCAGGAAGTAAATTAAAAGCCACCAAGCATGACCGTGTGGCAACATACCACTTAACTGAGTGCAGAGGTTGATTGGAGCAACATTTCAATCAACAGACGCAGCATTTAACTCTCGAAAGGGCAACAGTCTTACTCGTGTCACTCACTGTCAGTTAGATAGAAAACTTGAATCCTGGTGGCAAAATGTTACTGAGGCTCAAAACATTGTCCAGCATATATTTGCTTTTGTTGTGTGGTGGTTAAGAAAACCTTGTTTCTTTGGGTTTGGTTAAAATATTGTAGTTGTAGTTGGAAAACCACTTTGTATCCTGGCAAAAACGTTGAAGAAGATATAAGCGAGTTAAACATTTAATGAATAACAGGTCCATTTTGACTTTTATTGTTAAAAAACAGTCCTCCTGTACAATGGCATCCTTGTTGACATTAATTTGTTTTCATTTTCTGACTCAGGTCAAATCCCATTTCACCCTTTACCCCTAACCAGTATCTAACTGGGCTACGACTGTTGGAGACTAGTTGGCAAATGGCATACAAGAAAGGAGTTTCCAAAATGTCTCAAAACATTTATTCCAATATTAAAACATTTCCTTGCATGAGTCGCAGAGACTCTCAGTTTTGTTGCTTGACTTTTGAACTTGTTAAAAAAATGGGCGAGAGAAATTTTCTTTCAAAATACAGTTGTGGAGTTGTTGTAGACATCGCAAATCCTTCTCAGTTTAGTTTCCATAATTCAAGAGCGCTAGAGCAGACAGTTTTGAGTCGTAAACACAACTCCATCTGTTGCAGTCCAGTGATATAGTAGCTTTTGTTTTGCATGTTAACACAGGGATGTCCCAAGAGGTGAAGGGATAGCGTTATCTGGCCTTTCAATAGGGTATTTTCTAAGGACACTTAAAATAAAGGGGTTTGAGTTGTTCTAGCACTGAAAGCCACAAATGTGCACATTTTTTATGGTAAACATATTACTTTGTCACAAACCCTGTAACCACTAGTCTGATGTATTCCAATATAGTGTGTTTGGTATTATTGTTGATTATTCTAAACAAGCTTTAAAGATAGCAAAAAATAGTGTTTTCTTGTTAAAACAACATATTGACACAGCAGCCAATGTAATGTATTCCAATTCACGAATTTCAAGGTTTTTGTACTAATCTACCAGTGACTGTGTAAATGAAGATTAAGACAATAACCTTTTGTTTCACTGTGTGAATTGGAAAAAGAGATTCTGTATCTACAGTGAATCTATGAGTGACAAGTGATTAGGACTTAATTCCTTGCTTTGTGACTCTAGAATTTAGCTGAAGGTTGCTAAAAACAACAAGACCTGTATTCAGAGATGTTGCATCACAGAACAAAAACATTACAGGTTTTAGTTGTGGATAAGTGTAAAACATTGCGATTATTACAACAGGATGTATGAGACAGCAACAGAAAGCTACTATTTGCTGTGTGACTGGTTTATTAAAAGCTTTGTCTTTTATTGATTCAAACCTCACTCCTATGGGGAACGCTGTAAGTGTTTCTTTTTTTTCTAACTGTGACCATACTTCTGTTGCTTGGAGATAAAATGTCTGAGGATAAATGCTGTGGCCTGAGTTGGCACTAGATGAGAAATTAAAGACTGGAAGGTGCTGGTTTCTTTACCCAGATTTGGTGCTAGAGCATCCAAGTGATGGTAACTGATCTAATTACACATCATATGTGAGATGTTTGCACATTTAAAAAGATGTGCATTCATTCATATTTCATACCAGTCTTCTTTTTCTTTACTTTATGAGCAAACAGTATTTTGTGTATAATGATGGACCTTTGAGGCTTTAGGTAAAACTTATCTAATTCATCGTTTTTGAAGAGATGATCAAGAAGCTTAAAGAGGCCTCATTAGCTCTGCTGTAGCCTATAGTCTGTTATCACATCATCTCTGTAAACTGAGGATCTGTGGTAAGATAAAAAGTGGAGATGTTCCCCCATCGTTTTTCGTCCACTCTCTCCAGTACAATTACAATTACCCATAATGCTTTCAGTGACATGTTGTTGTTGTTTTGTTTTGTTTTTTGGCTAAGGCTTCCTGGCTGTGACACAAACTACTTGTGATGTGATACAGACATCAGCTCACAACTCATCAAAGCCTGTGAGATTTTCCAATCCTCTTTAGGGGTGAGTGGATTATCCCTTCTAACCCAAATACTCTTGTCACGGATCGTCATGTTGGTCCACACTCCCGGTTCAACGCAAATTACCCCCAACAAAGTGACAATTCCAGGCCAAGCAGCCGGATGCAGAATTGAAGTTGTTGTCACAAACTCGGCATGGTACAAGTGCGCACCCTTGTTTCTTCTCTTGTCTTGGTGCTTTTGTGATAATGAAAGCAACAACAGGCTCTTGCTCCCGATGCAACCAACTTTCTGTCTTCAAGACATTCCAGAAACCCCCGACACATAAGAACACAAGCAAAGCATCCCTGGTGACACTACGAGCCTGAAGGTAGCCTGCAGGTTTTTCGCACCAAACAATGCAATGAATACAACAAACTTGTCTTTAAAAAGGCTCTTTGTGACTACATGTGTTGAGTGTTTTCTTACAGCACTAACAAGTGTAGGGACGCACAGTCTCAGGTGGTGATTTATCCTCTTATTAGTCAGTTTAAAGCTCAGTGGCCTGTTTGTTTCTGCAGCTCTGTTCTACCAACTGCTGCTGGGTATGAAAAACAAAACAAAACGGTGCTCTTTTTCTGGGTTTTTCACTATTAGTAAGAATATATTTGTGATTGCTCATATAAAATCAAAAAAATGTAACATTACAAAGAAAACCTTTACAGTGTGTTAATCCTGTTTGGCTCAGGCAAAGAATACTATCTGTCTGTAATGGCTTTCGGCTAAAACCCAAATGTAACATGTTTTAGAACAGACTGTGCACAGAATGAAATGAAAGGCCCGGCATTGCTAGCATGCATATCACCTGCCATCTATATTGCCAGAGTTCTTGAACTAAGATAATTTTATATTGGACAATTATGGAGTTACAGCCATTTTAGTAAAACCTTAAAAATAAGACTATGTGCAATGCTGTGCTCAAAGTATGTATTGTGAATGACACTCAGCTACTCTCAAATCAAATTTTAGCTCAATATCTGTAACATTGACAACCATATATATATATATATTTTTTTTAGTTTAGTTGGCATTAGGGGAGGCTTTTAGGGGGCTCAGGCAGCTGACCAATTACAAGCCTACAGCCCCCCATGCTGCCTGTGACCTGAAACTGGCTACCAGCCTCAACGACCGACTTCTATTGTCACTTTGATGGCCCATCAGCCAGACCTGAAACCCTTCCAGTCACCAACAATCACTCCACTCCATTACAGCACACTGTGGCCTTGGCCCCACGAGCAGGATGTGCACAATCTCTTCAGCAAGCTGAACCTCCGTAAAGCTCCAGGTCCAGATGATGTCTCCCCCTCACCCTGAGACACTGCACAGATGAGCTCACTCCCATCTCCACGGACATCTTCAACACCTCCCTGGAGGCGTGTAAGGTTCCAGCCTGCTTCAAATCCTCCATTATCATCCCCATCCCCAAGAAGCCTCGGATTACTGGTCTTAATGACTATAGGCCTGTGACTCTGACGTCTGTAGTCATGAAGATATTTGAGCGACTGGTCCTCTCCCATCTTAAGACCATCACTACCCTTTTCCTAGACCCACTGCAAGTTGGCCTACAGAGCCATTTCATCCTGCAACATCTAGACACCCTAAAAGTTTACGCCAGGATCCTGTTTGTGGACTTTAGCTCTGCATTCAACACAATCTTGCCACACCTGCTCCAAGTTAAGCTCCCTCAGCTCAATGTGCCCGACTCCATCTGCATGTGGATCACCAACTTCCTGACGGATAGGAGGCAGTATGTGCGGCTGGGGAAGACCATCTCGAAGACTCGGACCATCAGCACCGGTTCCCCCTGTTTCCGGGCTGTGTACTTTCACCTCTGCTTTTCTCCCTCTACACCAACTGCTGCACCTCCAGCCATGAATCTGTAAAACTGATTAAGTTTGTGGACGACACCACCGTCATCGGTCTGATCTCGGGACAAGTTTGCTTACAGGACAGAGGTGGATCGGCTGGTGTCTTGGTGCAGCTCAAATAACCTGGAGCTTAACGCCCAGAAGACGGTGGAGTTAATTGTGGACTTCAGGAAAGCCATAGATCCACCAGACATTCTCATTGTCAAGGACCTCACAATCGCCACTGTGAACTCTTTCCGCTTCCTGGGTATCACCATCACCCAGGACCTCAAGTGGGAGCCGACCATCAGCTCTATCATCGAGAAAGCACAGCACAGGATGTTCTTCTTACGGCAGTTGAGGAAACTCAAAATGCCAAATGAGCTGATGGTGAAGTTTTACACAGCTGAACAACACTGAACAACAGATAATTGACTCTAGCACGACCCAACCACTTTATCCACTTGCTATTATGCTATTATGCACATGGACACTTTAATTAATTTCTTGTTTCATTGTTTACTTATTTATTTGTGTTTTTTTTATTTGCACCATTACACCAAAATAATTTCCTAGCCTGTAACTTGTTTACTGGCAATGGCAATAAAGTGATTCTGATTCTTTTCTGGAATTGGGTTGTGTCTTAAAGTTTACCAGATTTAGATGATTACTTTCTGAGAGTTGCAGTAAAATCTGTCCAGTGATTTATGATATGTTTTGCTAATAGACAGACACAGGCTAAAAACATTATCACCAGCCTTTTGAAATTTTGTGGCAGGTGATAAAAAGATGTCTGAGGGAAAAACCTGTATCTATAACACATGCAAAGAAATGCACAAAGTAACCAATGAAAGAAGATGGTGCTCATTTGGACAAGAATAATGGCTATTATTTGAATTTATATATTTAAAGGCTTGAAGTTTGCATCCGTAACCTTAATTAGATGTTTGGTTAATCCCTTTCTATTCACAAAGGCATAAATTGAAGTTTGATTGGGAAGAAAAAGACAGAACGGTATATTCAAAGAGGCAAATGCAACATAAAGACACAGTAATCCAGGTAATGATGTACTAGAGAAGCGTTAATCAGAGGTTGTGTTTATAAATTCTGCCACCTGGAAAATGGTAATCCTATCTGCTTCATAAGAAGAGGTTTGGGCGACAGGCCAAAGCTAGAGGGGTAGTCGCTGATAGGGAAAGAAAGAAATTTACTTTCCAAAGACAAATCTGCTACATTAGAACACCTAGGTCTGTCTAAGCGTAACTCTTTTCTGCCTTTAAAGACAAATGCATGCTGCAGACAAAAGGAAAAGTGTGCAGCAGCAGATAAAGCTTAGAGTTTAAATTTTCTACCATGCTCCTGGGTGGGGTGGGGTAGCTGGGGCAGGATTTGCGTCCTCAATGCATCTGACAGTGTTTACGAGCCTCCCAGCCAGCATTATGTTGGTCGAGTCAGCCAGTTAAAAACAGCCTGAACTCTTGAGTCATGCTTTTCTGGCCAATCAATATGGGCGATCATCAGTTGAGCCCTGACCCCATGATCAGACTGGAAGAATATTTATGCGGCTGTGATGGTGTCGGTGTCTGCTTTCTACCAAGAGGGCAATCTCTCCCTTCTTTTATCGGGAACGAGGGAAGTACAGGAGCAGATTTATCCTCTGCTGCCTGGCTGGGCAAAATCACATCTCACTGATGCTCCTTACTCATGTCCACCTGCTTTCCACTCCTGCAGTCTCATAGTAAGTGTTTATTTCTCTCACTATAGGTGCCAGCAGCTCAAACTGTAATTTTCTTTACACCACACAGTGCATGATTACAGAGAAGGCTTGCTGTCCCACATTGCTCCTGGCACATTTTTCCAGCATATATTGCTCTCTCAGTGGCACACTAGCCTTTGGCAGTGCCCTGGTTTCTCTCCCTCAATATGCCATCATGGTACATGGTGCTGGTCAGCCCAACCTGGAACCCTGTCTCTCAGCAGGACGCTGCTCACTTGAGAGATTAACTCCATGCCGCTCTGCTCTCTCTGCTGTCAGTTCCACTCTGCCGGCTGCCAGGCCATTCATATGGAAGCCTTCCTACAGATTAGCCTGCTCCGAACAAGAAGCCGAAGAACTTATCCCATGTTAAACCCGACAAGACTTTAAAACCAGTAAACAACAGCCAGAGGTAAAAGGTTAACAGACAACTATTTTCACAGTCCTGTTTGCCCATTAAATTGGGACACTTGATGTAAATGATTCAGCACAGATATGACAGTGTGGTGCATTGCAGCAACAAAACTTAAGAAAATGTTTTTCTAATTACAAAACAGACCCAGTCACGTCTTAAAGGGGTAGTTAAGTTATTTTTTAAATGAAGTTCTGTCAAATACTTATCAGTAGTAAGTACTTTATCAGCCGTGACATCAGTCATAGAGAACAGAATTTGAATAAAGAGGCAAAAGTCTCCGTCCAGGCTAGACTAACGGCTAGCCAAATGAGCACTCATTTTTTATTTAGTTTTTTAAAAATTGTTTTTCAGTCTTATACGACATAATGTACCAGCCTGCCTGATCAGCGTGTCTAGTCATTTTGAAATTGTACTAAATTCTTGGTGGACTGATACATTTGCAGCCTCCTAACACCAATGTATAGCTATGCTCAGCACACAAAAGTTTGCCTCTTCCTCTGATGTCAAGGCTGATAAGGTACTAACTATTGATAACTATTTGACAGAACATTGTTTCAAAATGACTAGATTATCCCTTTAAAGCCTTCTTTGCTTGCTGACACTAATACCCCATCACTTTGCTTTGTGAGCAGTTTTCTGCTTGAACAGTCACACATCTGAGATGAAGGCTTTGTTTAAAGTAAGCACTCTGACCCGCTGCTCACATCTCATGAATAAATTAATATATTTTTCAGCTGTTCTTTGTCACTGCCCTCAGATGAATCAAGCAAACTTCAGTTCCAGGTTGTCAAATGTGTCTATCAGTGGGCTGTTTGTAGACTAGATTTTTCATATGTGAAGTGTAAATGTATGCTTTAGTTTGTTTTGAATTTATATCCTATGTGCAATTCTTGATTGTCTCTGTGTTTATTGATTTATTTATTTTTTTCAAATCTATTGTTGCTTGCAAACACACTTGCTTAGATTGTACAAGTGTATAATATTAAATACCTATGCATATGTAAACTAAGATGATCTTACATTGGAAGATGACAGTTATAACTCCTTTGGTCAACCCTATTTAAAATAAACCCTTATGTACAATCCTATGCAATATTGCTTGATCTCGCCCAATTTTGTACTCAGAGCATGTGTTGTGAATGACTGTCAGCTACTACTACATCAAATTTTGCAGAATTTCTGTCAAATTCACTGAGGGATGTCCTTTTTTGTGTAGTGTAAGGTCAAATAGATGTGGCGATCATATTGAATTGGGTTGACTCTGAAGTGTGTGTCACTACAGTCATATCAAATGTTAGCACAATATCTGTAAAATTACCTGTTATAGCCTTATTGTATTTGCTAAGGTCAGTTGGCTTTTGCTATGCTAAATTTGGTTGACTTCAAAAGTTGTTTAGTTGTAGATCAGTCCAGTGGTTCATAAGATATTTTGCTAACAGACTAACACACACACACACACACACACACACACACACACACACACTAATATACAGACATGAGCAAAAACATTATCATCTGCCTTTTACCAAGAGCGGACATGTTCAGCATAAACTTTTTTCTGATGGTTTTCTCGAGATCAAGAGTTATTTATGTCATTATCACGAAATAACGATTACATTTTCTTGAGATAATGGGATGATTATCTTTTCTTGAATGCTCATGATCAGTTTTTCAGTGTTCTTAAAACCTTGCCAAGAACAGACTCAAGCTGAAAATGTCAGATCATGGAGAACCTGACATAGATCAACGCATCAAATTTCACCTCTGTTGATGTCTAACACAGGCTGAAATTGCAATGTGTTTGTCTTGTAGAGATTGCTTTCATATCAGCCCTCATCGTTTAAGGAGACGGCCAGCTCGACTGCAGCTCAACGACATAAATAACACATGATCTCGAGAAAATGGTAATAGTTATTTTGTGATAACGACATAAATAACTCCTGATTTCGAGAAAACCATCAGAAAAAAGTTTATGCGGAACACGTCTGCTCTCAGCTTCCGTATGTACCTCAGTGGGCGATAGCTATTTCCATGATGGACTCACTGAATTAGCTTCCTACAAAGCAAAGGAATTGCTGCTTATGTTTACTTCTGTCAAAACAATATTTTTAACAGTATTTAAAGACAGTGGGGGGTAGCTTTGATTTTTCATCTTAGCCACTTTCCCTCCTCTTTTCAACTATTCCAGGACTGGGAGATAAAATAAGACACAAGCTCCCTACTACAGAAGATGTATATGATGAATATTTAGCCCAGACAAAAATCTCAGTAGTGAACCTACTCCAACACTTGAACCAAACATGAGGCTGAAATGGGCTCAGCATGGAGCCCCTGCCTTTGACCTTGGTCAGACACAGTACAAGAAAGCAGAAAAAGGTTTGTATTGTTCAGATTCAATGAGCGAGCAGCGGCTGTGCGGGATAATCCTGTTAGGACGCATCCATGCTGAAGACGTCCGGAGCTCTGGGAGTGCGCACAACTCGTAGTGATCAAACGCCCTTAAGATGAGCACTGAAAGGATGGAAGCTAAGCTAATCATAGCGTTTAAGACATCTCGAGCCCAGCTGAGAAATGAACATAGATTAATCGTGAATGCTCAACCACACAGCATTGTTATTCTCAGAGGGGAGGCCTTGAGCGCAAAGGGTGGGAGATCAGTTTTGTGGTGTGTATGAGGAGGGATAACATAATAAACTAATAACTTTTTGTTTGTGTCTGTGGTGCATTCATGTTAACTGTATTAAGTATTTTCTCACAGAGAAAAAGTTATTTTTCCCATACAATGTTACAGAAACTCTAGTCTGCAATCAAGTCTGTTCAAGCATACCGATACCTGAATGAGACAGATTTCCCTTGCGCAAAATAAATTCACATAAAATGAAAGAGATCACAGAAAAGAGGTGGAGCGGGAGGCAGAAGAGTGTAAAGAGAAGGGGAAAAGGAGAAAACGGAGGCAGGAGGAGGCAGGAGGAAGCAGTCGTCGCGCACCAGGAGCTGGAGGCTGATCTTGTCAACAGTATGGATAAAGACAAATGGTGTGTCCCTGCTCTCTAGCCAGGCAGAAAAACACCACGTCCGCATTTGTCTGCTCCTTGTTTCTCTTCATGTCATGTCATAATCAGCTAAAAACACCCTCCTTTGTGGCATCAGAGCCTGTCCAACACATGATGTCACTTTGAGCGACAGAGAGAAATCTAAGGTTTTTGCTTAAATTCATTGAAAAGTGGCCACAAATATGACATGATGGGTGGCCGTATGTAAGGCCAGATGGAAAGCAGGCACAGGAAGTGACCTTCTACCCTCCTGTCGCCTCTCATATACAGCTTCCTCTTTTCTCTGCTGCTGCTCTGCTCTCATCTAACCTACAAACTCCATTGTTCTACCTCATCCTTCATTCCCTCCTTCTCCTCTCCTTTTTTGGCATCCGTTGCTTTTTAAGTTTGGTGTCTGCAGTAGCCAAAGCCTCACTCGGAGTAAAGAGAACAGAGTGAAATGAACAGGGAGGATTAGCAAGGCGTTCCATTGTTCATATATTCTTGCAGCAATAATGGGACGTTTCCAGACCAGCGCAAGGATCAGAGACTTCACGTGGCGCTGCTGAGTGTAGGCAACATTAACTCCCACTCAATGAGAGTCTGGGGGCCAATACACAGCTCAAAACATCGCTCCAAAACAAAGGGGCCAAGGAGGGAAACAGTGTGATGTAAAGCGTGTACTGGAAAAGGATTGTTCATGAGGACTATACTAAACTAACAATATGGGTGAATCTACACGCAATAAATATGATTATTTGCTACTTTTGACCAGTTTGCACATTTATTATCAAACTGCAGGCTAAACAATGTGAGATATGATCATAAAATGTGTGAAACTAAATTATTTTAGGAGAAATCATTTATGTTATTGCGAAAGAGATTGAGGTGTCAGATGCAAAACTGAATGACATTAATTTTGAGATAAATGTGCATCAGTAAGTGTTATGTCTGGAATACAATCTTATTTTTTCAAGATTTTATTGTGATCAAATTAGTTTTACTGTTCATAGGTTTGCATGATGGATTTAGGTAAAATCTGATAAATATTTAATGTTGAAGTGAAAGTCTGTTCCACAAACAAACCCATTGTGGTTACAGCTGTTCAAAAGCTCAGCGAGACATTTAAAGTCTACAACGCTGAGCAAACCTGTGCTGACATTTTGCTCCAATCGATACAGTACTTACACACACTCACATGCTTTCTAAAGTAAAGATAGGGAGAGATGTCATGCTGCAGTGTTGCTCTGAAGCATCCAAACTGTCTTGCTGGCTCTACTGCATCTCAGCAACCACAACATCAGAATGCTCATTTTCCCAACAACAAGCACAGGAAGTATCTGACTCTTCACGTGATGATTCAGATGTAAACACTGTGGGTGCAGATGGTTGGTGAAAGTGAGAGAAAACACACAGGACCAGCTGCTGCGCGGTGTGCTTATAGATGGGATGGGATGATTGGGGGTGGGGGTGATGCTGATGAAGCAGGACGAGGCAGAGTGTGGTACTCACAGTTCAGAATACAGGATGTGCAGGTTTCCCAAGTTGTCTGTGTAGTTGGCCGGGCTGAGCCAGGGCAACACCAGCAGCAGCAGAGCCTTCATGGTCCTTCTATTAACCCCCCCACCCCCACCCCACCCTGCACTAAAATATTCACATTTCATTTAAATACAACAGCATCCCAGGCAAAATTTAATTACCACCTCACGNCCCACCCCCACCACCACACTCTCTGCTCCCTTCTTCTGTTCTCTCTGAACTGTAGCTGTCCCCCCTCCCCGTCCTCCTCCTCCCCGTCCTCCAATTCCTGGCCGTGCTGACCCTCCCACTCCTCTCCTCTCCTTGCTTTTCCTTCCACAGAAGCGCTTCTCAGATCTGATCTGATCCTCCACTTCCAACCTTTTACCTCCCACCTCACTCTCTGCCCCCCTCTCTCTCTACTTCTGCCTGTGAGAGTCGGTCCCTCTGCCCGGGGCTGCTGGCTGCCTGCTCATCTCAGCTGCAGTGAGCCAAATGGGCCAGTTGCCAGAGGTTGAAGACAGAGCGCAGGAGGATGGAGAAGCAGAAGCAGGTGCAGAGGAGGAGACGTCCCGCTGTGGTACAAGAGGAGGAGGAGGAAAAGGAGGAAAGGGACCCGTGCAAAGGTGGCACATTTGGAATACAGTTTGCGATGTGCAGCCCCTTAATCTGCTCTGGGTTCTGGCGAGTTGTAAGAGGATTTGTGCTCGTATGCTCTGCAAGCGAGTGTGTGTGTGTGTGTGTGTGTGTGTGTGTGAGAGAGAGAGAACAGCGCAGGCTGTGACTTATACTGCAGCAGAAACCACTGAAGAGAGAGGGGGGGAGGAGATGGAGCAAACCAAACAAAGAGATGGAGGGAAGTTACCTGGAGCTGCTCTGATTGGCTCTGCTATAATCACATACACACATACACCAACACACTAACACACCTGCACACCCCGCACACGCACACACACTCATTCCACCTTTCCATTCTCCTCCCCCTTTGGCTGCACACACATGGCCCCTCCAGAAAAGACACACAGGAGGAGAGAAGGTGCTGTCTTTCATACTCGCACCCCTGCTTAATATCAATGGACCGGTCCCGGCGCAGCAGATTGGTCTGATCGCTCAAAAGAAGCTGCCAACATGTGTGGGGAAAAAAAAAGAGATGGAGCATGACCAAAACACAAGGGCAAATCAATATTCTCCTCTGCCATGGAAGCATGGGCTCTGAGTGACGTGAATGTGAAAGATGAGGATGAAAAAGGGGGAAGAGAATCTGGAGATAGTCTTTACTGAACCGAGGGAAGTCTCTCGGCCAATCATTCATCACGGTTCATTCAGCTTTACAATATACAAGCAGAAGATAAAAGGAGGGTTGGGTAATTCATTACACCTAAGGTAAAGCCCATTTGTCATCAGAACCTTCTCTGATTGATTCTTACAGAAACTGGGGAACTAAAAAGTGACTTAGAGGGAAAAAGTGAGAACTGACAGAATTAAGTTTTATTGGCAGGAGCTAACATTAGCTTAGGGTTAGGACTTTGTATTCGTTCCTTCAAGAAATAGTTTAATTTCATCTATGGTTAGCACACATAAGGAGAAAATTCTGATCTTAAAGCACCTCGAGAAGGAAGAATTAAGCCTCTCACTCATTTGGATTTCATAATATCCAAGTGTCACCCTCAAGACCTTTTTAATCCTATATTTTAAATTTGTGTAGTTACCTCATTCTCTTCTCTTATTTATAAAGTATAAATTTATTCGTCTCCTCTTGCTTTTCTTGTTCCTTACTTTTCAACTCTTTTTTTTGCCCCAGTTATCCAATTTAACATAACATCATTTGCTACCCTGGAGAAAGTCACCTACCCGGTGTAAATCCCTGTCTGATTGAATATTTCATGGATGGAGGTGGTGTAGTTACAGGCACAGCTCCGTCTGAGTGTCTGTTCGTGCATGTGTGCATTCTGAGGCATAAGTTATCCTGTGGTATTTGAACAGAGCACACAGCAGTGAGACCACAGGGCGTGCAGGAAATGGAAAAGTAATTGGATTGTGACAGGAAGCAGTTTTGTGAACAGAAGCCAGTTTTGCCCCCACAGGAGTCGTTTCATACGCTCGCACATTAAGTCTCACTTACAAAAACGGCATCACGGCGTGCATGTGTGTACAAAAATGCTCTCATCCGCTTATCCTTTTCCAGGTAACACTCGAAGCTGTCAACTTCTTATTTATAGATGTACGGTATTCATTTCTGGTATTCTTCAAAGACAACACATTAAACATACATCTCCAATATATTTCTAACCCTAGCTCAGTCAGTGTATACAGGATTGATTTGATAGGTTGTCATAAATTTGTTTTACATTTCGATTTAATATATTGGTGCCTGTTTTCTGGCTCCTTTAACACCTAATAGAAGAAACTGTACCAACTTGTTTCAGGGATAGTTTTCACAAAAACATGAATGAAATAAAGGCCTAGCATTCCTTGAAGGATATTATGCTTTTCATGCTTTTAAACTAAAATTATGTGATGTTATCTAAAATTATGTAACTGACTACCAGAGTTGTGTTAGATAGTTACTGACAAAGTTTAAAAAACAATAAAAAAAAATTGATTTATATATAAAAACATGATTTGCTTGCAGACAGAAAACCAGTTCAAAATGTTCTGAAAAAACAAGTTCTTCACATGTTGGTACATGTAAGAAACTGAAAGAAGAAATGAAACTATGAGCAAGCCCTGATAGCACAAAAGAAAGCTGCCAAGAAATACATCAGATTGCAAAGTTAAGAATTTGCTTTTGATTGCATCCAAAGTAGAAGTCCCTCCAACAAAGGTTGACAAAGGTCATGAATGATTCCATTAGTTTAAAATGAACCCACAGCAGATGGCAGGTCTCAGTCACTACAACTCCTGACCCACTGCCAAGGGTTTCAGGGTAGCAGCAGCCAGAGATGATGTACAATGTTGTCATTAGTATCAAACAATACAGACAGAGAGAGACGTGAGGTCATGCATGCAGGCAGTGAAACTTATCTCTATCTCTAGATTGGATTTATTCCAGTATTACTCCCTCTCAGTGTCCAACATCATTGACGTAAGACAACTCATCTCAGCTAAAAAACCTGAGCCAAGTTTTGTCTCATGAGCGTTTTACCAATACAATGTCCAAACTCTGCAACACAAAGCCTTTTAAAATTTTGTGGTTTCAAAGTAATGAAGATATTAACTTCATATTTTGAGCTTAAGAACACAAATATACAAGCAAAAAGGGAGGTGTGGACAGTTAATGTCTTACCTGTTGTGGATAGCTCTTTTATTGACCCCAGTTTGGAGAAATAAAGTTTTATTCTGAGAGGACTGATGAGGAAATGGCTAGTCTGAGAGAGGTGATGGCCAAAGTTGTCAAGATTTGGTTTAACTGTGTGTTTCTTTTTGTACTTAGTGTTTGATTCTGGTTTCTTTTGGTTTGGGTTTATTGTTGTCTTCACGTTTTGTCTTGTTCTCTGTGCTGCTGTCATCATTCACTTCTCCTCAGTCTATCTCTTGTCTGCCAGACACGCCCATCTTCACCTGCCCCAAGTTTTGTAATCATCTCACCTGTGCCCACTTCCCCTAATTACCTCCTGTCTTTAAAACCCGGTCGTCTCCTCCACTTACTCCCTGGTCCGTTGGCACTTCAAGCGCTGTTTGGTTCTCCTCTTGGTTTGTGACTCGTTTCTGCTTGTGTTTCCCTGGATTTTGTTATGTTTAGTTTTGCTGCCATGTCAGCATTTGTTTTGTTCTTTTATTCTCAATAAATTACTTTCTTTAATTTAAAGCAATGAGTCTGCGCTCTGGGTTCATCTCTCTCTCCACCGATCTAGGTTGCTGCCATCTTAAAACAACTGCAATTCCAAAACATTTACTAAAAGTTTCCTCAAATGCTATTTTATAAACTTTTACATTGCCATTTATTTTGTATTACACGGTTATTTACATGAAAAGCAGCTACCTGTCTGTGGTCCTTCTGACATGCATATCATATTATACCTGCTGCAATGATCGTGTAATATGAAACTGACCACAATGTAAAGGTTTGTAAAGGAGCATCCATTCATTCATTTTTGAATCTGAGGTTGTTTTAAAACATCAGAAATCCACTTTGGTCTTGCTCTTGCTCATAGTTGCCATTAGCTTGTCATTTGGCTCAGAATTGATCTTGTTTCTCTATATTAAAGTTATTCAAAAAGCTACGTTAGATATTAATTAAACATAAACCATCCACAGAACCTCTTTTGACTTTTAGGATAGAAATTTGTTTAATGAAAATATGTTCTCCAAATGATGTGAGGGATTAATAAACAGTATGAAATGGATTAAATTAACATAGATGGATTCCATTGTCACCATGTTGCTGAAATCAGACATTAAAATACAACTTTTGTAACTCACCTTTGCAGAAATAATTGAATAACAGCTTGATGAGGCTAGTGGGGGAATTTTGTTTTTTTTCCTACTTGATTATTATGACCTCTTGGCTGGAGTTAGGGGGATTTTGTTGACAGGATGAAAAGAGAAAAAACGGTATGGAAATTAGATGTAATTACAAGTCTCCAGTGTTTAAATCTGACATTTGCTTGATGCATTTCACAACTTGATTTCTCCCTGCCGGCAGACCATAATAACATCATATATTTACACTGATTGCCTCTTTCAGTCTGTCATCAATCAGAAACTGTTTCAAACTCAACTGTGTTATTTCAAGAATCAGAACCAGCAATGCAAGATTTTTTTTTCCTTGACTAAAGGAGCATTTTATTCACTGCTGCAATCACTGGAAAATGATGGTGAAACGAATTATTCACTGAAACCTTTTCACGTCCTAGCACACACAGTGTAGCATCATCTCTATGGACTTGGCCCCTTCACCTCCGCAGATAGAACTCTCTAACTACGGGAGAGCAGCTTAGTCCTTCTGGGAGATGGCTGTGGGGATCCAGACCTCATTAGAACATTCACACTACATGAGGAGCGAAGGAGAGAGACAGAGAGAGAGAAAAAACATGCGAGAAAAAAGATTGAGGAGAAAAGAATGTATAAAATGAGAGGAACAGTGTGTGTGCAGTTGGGAGAAAATAAAAAAGAGGACATAGACGGGAAAAAACAGTCTTTTTAAGGATTTGGAAGCGACTTATGTTTCAAAGTTTTAAATGCAAATGAAACTGAAACACTCTGCTGCTGGTGGTCTATGATGTTTGGCGAGATCCATTAATTATCCCAGCAGCATTTGGGCCAGGGGAGTGTTAATGAGCATTAATGCAAGCAGACCCACACTGAGAAAAACCAAAGTACTGCATTTTAATGATATGTAAGCAGCCCGGTTGATGAAAGGTGGTTGGAGGAAGAACTCTGCCCAGTTGGGACTGAAGCTGGTTGTTAATGATGGAGGGCGAATGGAGGAGGGAAACTTATACGAAGAAGTTTTTGGCTGACTGGAAGAGCAGATGTAAAGAGAGAAAACTAAAAATAGTGGCCAAAGTATGGTGGCAGGAAATGGAAAAGTAATTGGATTGCAACCGGATGCAGTTATGTGAACACAGGAGTTATTTAATTCACTCGTGCATTAACTAAAACACACAGCATCAAAAGGTAAAAATAACCTCCCATCTGAATATTGCTTTCCATTTTTAGTCTAGGGTGTCATTTACTTACTCTGGTGTGATCTCAAAATGTTTGCTTTGGTAAATTATTGTGTAGTTCTGTATATTATTTATATGCAAAAATAAAAACAAAACTACCTTACAAGAAAGTTGTGAGAAATAAAAGAAGATTGTTTTATATACAAAAGAAGGTAAAGAAGAAAAAGTTTTACAACTTGGAAATGACCAGGTTGTACGAGGATATTTTTTGTTTTGTGTTTGTTTTTAGCGCTACTACATCTAACTTTTATTTACCTCAAACTCTGTGGGCAGCAGCCGCATCAACAAGCTGTAACATTTCCAGCAGGGATTTTCCAAGATCTAAACTGTGATTTTAAGGGCAATCTTTGGATGTAGAAAAAATGTGAAGCTTAAGTTGTGTTTCTGCCAACCTACCTGGTCCTGATGTGGTCTTCGACCTCACCACGAGGCAGTATTTCTGTGCAATAGTCAGTGAAGGGACAGGCTACGATCAGCTTGTCGAGCAGCTTGTGCACCAGCAGGCTGGGCCTTCTGCAATTCTGCAGCATGAGGGGCATGCGGCACACGGGGCAGAAATCGCTCTCCAGCAGGAAGCTGGTGAGACACTCCTGGCAGTAGGTGTGACCGCAGGGCGTGTCCAGGGGCTTGATGAGCGGCTGCAGACAGATGTGGCACACAAGGTCATCGTCCACCTCGTCCTGGTACACATAATCGTGATTCTCCTCCAGCTTGTGACGGTGGCCGCATGATGCGCAGAGGTCAGGCAGCGGGGAAATAGCTTCACTGTCTGATGGGGAGAGCGGTGTAGGAGAAGCTTCGGCCATCGTCGTGGCAACCTCAGGCTGTGTGCTCCGGGATCCCGGATGCTCATTTGATAGGCAGGACCTAGGATGTCATTTTGGACCTGGTAAGGAGGTCAGCAGCAGAGAGAATCTGTAAGGACAAGAAAAATAATCCAGAATTAGTAAAGATTAGCGTTATGTCATTAGTATTTAAGACTTTATATGTCTTGCTCATGTCAGAACGACAAAAGAGTTACTGTTTCTGCCATACATGGTTGTACTAACACTTGATTCAAACAGTGAATGCTCCAGAAACATGGACAAGAACCTGCTAAAAAAAGTTTATAATTTTGCAAACGTGAAAAAAAAAAAAAACCTGATAAAGCCGCTAATAAGACACAGGCAGACAATAAACAAACATAAAGGTGTACAGACTCAGTAAACATTGATCGGACTGTTTTCGTGCAAATAGTTAGCATCTGGCAAAGAACTGAGAAAACCAGGCAGTTTATAAATGAAGGACGACTACTAACTCGTCTACTGGTAAGCTAAAGTTCAGATCTTCTGTTAAACGATTATGAGCAATCGGTATCTTGCCTGTTGTAGAGAGCTCTTTGAATGATGTCAGTTTGGCTAAATTGATGAGCTAATGGCTAGTTACAAGCCACCAAAGATTCCTTCTGCCATCTTAAAACAATTTCAGCTTCAAAAGATTGGTAGGGGTTCATGAAAACGCTATTTTATAAACCTTTACTCCTCTGTGTTGAACTGCAGAACTATGCAGTCTTTAGTTTTTACAGAAACCATAAACTGTAAAATTGACAGCGGTGTTCCAGTTTATAAATTAGCATTCACACAAACTGCTATAAAACATTTGAACCTGGAGTTATTTTAAGATGTTAGTACTCTGCTTGGTCTTGGCCCTGTTCTGACGAGTGACTAGCTCATCAGTTCAGTTGGAAAAAATATATTTTTTCACAAACTGAGGTCATGCCTAGACCTATCCTATCTACAGCAGATAAGATACTGACAGCTAATAACATCTCCACGGAGCTCTATTTCAACAAAAGCCAAACTAACTTCTATAAGGAGGAACAGAACAGTGGTGAGATGGCAAACGGAGAGCGGTATCATTAAAACAAGATGGAATAACAGATTAGAGAAAAAATAATCCCAGAAACAGATAAAAGAACCAGAATAACCAGAACAGAAGGTGGGGAAACAGCAGATTTTTTATCAGCTTTGAGTTTGAATCACTATTGTGTTTGATGGATAAACTCAATAAAAACCTGTCTTGCTACCTGTGAAGAAAAGGAGATAAAGGTGTATTATAATGAGACAAAAATCTCAGGCTTTGTTGTAGGACGGGGAGCTGAAATCCTGGGATGCTTTCCTCCTCACACATCCAGACAATCGCAGCCCTCTCCAAACTTTCATTCCCAGTGCAGATAAGAGATATCGAACCACTGAGATTTCTTCTCTGGATACAGGAACATCAATAGCTCTCATCCCAGCAGCCATCACAAGAGACAGATTGACACAGATACGTCTATAGCGCTCCGCTCTGTGGGCTGCATGACAATCACTCATCTCTGTCAATCCACAGCAGGACATGACATGATTTCAGTCAAGTTATTATTTACTGCTACACAGGTTTATATTGTGGTCGATAGGGCAAGCGTGCCAGTGAACACGTCATATCCAGAGCAGGCGGGCTCCTGGAGCACTGGGGCACAAACATATGGGCTCAGTCAGGCACACGTCACCCTGGCAACAGGGTGGCACTCCTTTGGCTGTATTTCTGCACCCATTACTGGGTCTTGGCTGATTTATGACACACCAGTTGTTTGGAACCAGCAACAATAAGAAAACTTGTGAAATCACAACACAAATGTGGTCCAAGTGCTTGTTCTGTTTCAGAACAACGCATTATGATGCTCTTACTTCCTCTCCCGATGGATAGTTTTTAAGAAGCACAAGGCTTTGATGCAAACTGTCTTTTCTTTTGTAACATTAACCATTAGAAGTGAGCATAGCCTGACTTGTGACAAACCATAAAAATCTCAGTGTCTTCACAAAGAGGGAGCTCAGCGTTCTTAACAAAGAACCTTTCCTCTGCGAACTTGCAGTGACAGAGCAGATTCATCACACACTGTGGCACCTGCTGTGTGTGGCCTGATCTGTGGAGCGGAGCACTTTCATCACAAGCAAAGCCAGAGACAGAGACGCTAAAAGAGCAGGCAGTAAAAGCTGAAACATGAAGGGAGGGGAAAAAAAGTGATTTGCACAAAATGAAAAATGAAAAATGAAATTGGCTTGATTTGCTTTCTAGAATAATCTCATTTAAAGCAGTTTTACTCACTCAAACCCTGGAAATGTTTTGGCGAACGTGCCAACAGTTTGATCTGAACTTTTTTCCCCCTGCTGCACTCCACAGCAGGGAATTTAATGTGAGAGGTTTAACGCAGAGTAAGATAAGAAAAACAGGCTGCTTTGTTTACAGCATGTTGAGAATAGAGGATAAGGCTTTTTGATGATTGTTCCTGTGGTGATATCACCACCACTTAATATTTAGAATATATTCACGATATCAATAAGTGAGCAGAAAGCACCTGATTTCTTTCAGGGATGTTTTGAAGTAACTGGCTTAAAATCTCTGTTGCTGACATTTGTATACTAATATTTCAGCCTTACAGAATATCTATGGAAAACAAATCAGGGCTGCATGGCATGTATGAAACAGACTTAAACTGATAGTCCAGATCTTTTGAAGCAGGGTTCTGTGAAAGGATTATGAGCAGTTAATATTTCACCTGCTGTCGACAGCACTTTGACTGATTTCAGTTTAATGAAAGTTCAACTCTGATCAGTAGCTCTATTTCCCCAAACTGAGGTTGTTCAAAAAGGTATCTACAACAAGTAAGATATCAATTGTTTATAACTTTTCCACAGTATGTCACTATGAAAAATATGAACTACCCCCTTTGAGTCTGTTCCTGTCTCTATACGGAACTTCAATGATAGAAAGGGAGACATTATGCTAAGAATAACAAAACCACAAGAAGAAGCCTGGATGTTTTTTTTTTTCTTAAAACAGTATGGTTCACTGTTTCTGTACTGGAGACGCCACACTAGAACTCACTAACCATAAAAAATATGAGTTTGGAATGAAGAGCATGTGATGACACTGCTTTCCTAATGCACAATTATTTGCATCGACAGACACACACACACACACACACACACACACTCATACACACACTCACAGACTGGCAAATTCAAAGGACACGCCCATGCCTAAGAGGCATCAGCTTTCTCTAGCTCAGTCCCTGAAGTAAAAAGATGACAGGGCTATATGTGTATTTGGGCTTCTGCGTCTTTAAAAGACAACGCAAAAGAGCTGATTGGCTGAAATCTGACATATTCCTAATGTTTTGCTCATAACTACCTCAGGCAATTCAGATTCAAACAAGTACAAGAAAGGTGAGACTTTCAGGCTCCATTACTCTTCTTGTGTCTGTTTCTTCTTTAATTGCCAAGTAAAAGAAAAGCCAATATTTAAATAGTAAAGTCAAGAGCTACACTCAAGTTTTTCTTTTGTCTTTGAACTAGTTGTGTCAAACAGGCAAACAAGACGTACCCTTCATGCTTTTCAACATCTGAGAGCAGGGAAAACTGATTGTTTAAGCTATTCTACAGCTTGTTCCACACACATTGTGCATTTTGTGTAAATAAAACTGTTGATTCAGTCTCAGGTTTCTCTTTTGTGATCTGAGAGGTACTGGTGACACAAGGCAGTGCCAGATCAGCTCTTTTTCCTAACGAGTGTGCGTGAAAAAGAACCCGATGACAAGATAACTGTGTCTGCATCAGCTTTCCCACTGTTCGCACTGAGCTAGCATGTTGCTGTGTACACATCCACTTCTCATGGCCAATCAAAGACCATCAGATCATGTCAGTATCAATTAAACACTTAAACACTGGAGTACATTTAAGACTTCTGTTGGTAAAATTTTGATTATTCTTCTGTTTCTGCAACAATTTTTCATTTGTTAAGCTTCATTCAGCTTGAGAAAAGAAAACAGTATTTACAAAAGTAGTACATCATCCAGCCTAGATTAAAAAAGCAAAAAATTCAACCTTAGACAATAATGGTATATTTGCAAAATCCAGCCATCTTTAGAGCTCTAAAGCTCCAGCATACTTCACAGTAGAAACCTTATTCAAACATTAAACAGATCACAGAAAGGTCAATTTTACCTGACTGAACTGGCATTTTGATATCTTTAACAATTTTTAGACAAACACATTTTTTTTTAATTTTGGAGTTTTTACCATGGAATGGTCAGCTTAGGGTGGGATGACGTTACAGACTTTTAAGCCAGCTAAATTTTCCAAAAGTTTTGCAAACTGTTCTTATTTTAACAAATTTTACACCGCTTCTGCCATTTATACATCATCTTCTTTCCACCCAGTGTGTCTCTTACTGATATATGGTTTATGGTTTGGAATGCACAGTGTGCACACCCATGCTTCCATAGATTTTCATTGAATCTGAGCACGGAATTTTGTGATCGGCCTTTTTAACATGACACTAAGAGAGATCCGTGACAACCAGATGATTCTTTCACTTTCAGTTTAGGAATTGTTTTAAAATGACTTAAAGCTTTTGCTCAGTGACTTTTTGTTAAGGCTTATTTTCTAGTCTGCATCTGTTTCTGCTTTTTGTCTTTTTGTGATGCCAGAGAGTGAAAGACACAGATGTGTGGTTACCATGGATATCCCAATGAGCCAACCCCAGCAGTTTTAACATTTTTTTTAAATCTTGGTTTTCATTTACACTTCTTTTACCATTTATACGTCAAAACTTCGTCAGTTTGTCAGTTTATATCAGTAGTTCCCAAAGTTGACGTCAAGACCTCAAGTGTGGGGTCCTGAGAAGATCTACAGATATTAAAACAATTTAAAAATATATATATTTAGCACTAACTGTTACAATTAGTTGATAATGAATACCACAATGCTTGATGAGGCTCTTTGTTAAATGTCTCATTAGCATTCTTTGTCTTCTTTAACCAGCAATAGTCGGGGTCTTAAGTCTCTGCAAATTATTTTGTGGATCAAAAGCTAAAAAGTTTGAGATCCACTGGCTTAGATTATTACAAAAGTAAGTCCCAAATTACTCTTCAGATGCTCCTCAGAAATTTTCTAGTTACAAGTTTTGTTTTGTGCTGCATTTTCTGACATGTGTCTGAACCCTTGTCATGGAGTTACTTTAACTGACAAGAAGTACAGCTGCAGCAGGTGTGGTATCACCTTGTCAGGACCATAAACTGCTCTGTGAGTCATGCTCCGTGGAAACTCCTTCACTGACACTAAGCGACAAGGCCCAGGCGGGGGAAGTTCGAACAGCTCAAAGCAGCTTTTGAACTTATCAGTCAATCCTCACACCATAAAAAAAAGCTTATTAAACTATTGGTTATTGGCCTTTTAGTAAAAGCCTTGATAAACATGGAGAAACTGTGAGGCAGCTGAGGGTTAAAGGAACAGTGTGTGTCACATCCAGCACAGACAGACTGACACAGTCTGCTGTGTTCAGACATGCTCCAAAACAGTGAAAAATTCCAGTAAGCCATTTTCCCGCCCCTTTCTGTAACCATCTCTATTTAACTGCATGCAACCAGGCAGGAAAACAAAAACACCCAGCAGTATTTCTTTGTAACATCTGTAAAACATTTTTCTATAAAACTGACAAAATATTCCTTTGTTCGCTAGAAAAGAAACTCAACATAAGTTTTTTTATTTTCAAATCTTAATGGAAAATGCAAAATGCTGGAATTTTTGTATATTTTTTTAAATTTCCAAATAAGGATTTTTAGTATAAACCTTAATACAAAAATGGCTGGACACACATGTGCTGTAAGATGAGATAAGGGGACAAACACAATTGTGTCAAAAAATGTAGCACATTTTGTTCCATATATAGTGAACATATGGGAGCAACAGTATTAGTATAGTAGGGTAAATCCCATCCTGTCACTAATCTCTACTTAAAGCTTGTGTGTGTTTGTGCGCCGGTCTGACTTCTGGCTTGATAGAGTGTCCGAGCCGGACCAGACACCTCAGTCAGAGTGAGCAGCTGCGGACAGATGTGAAGTGTCTCTAATGTCAGCTGAGAGGGTCAGAACAGTCTGACAGCGAACAAAAAATCTACACATGCGGTGGATTTATAGCTAAAGAGGTGATAGCATACATGGAGATTCAACGCTAATGACTTTCACACAAAGAAACCAGTACTCTACCATGCTGGGCTTTAAAATGTTTTGATTCCTAACAAAAGTCTACCTAAATAGTGAAGGATTTAAACCAAACATCAATCACACTTTGACAAAACTTATAATGGTGAAAGTGTACTTACATAACATCTTTGGCGAAGTTCACTTTCAACACGGCTGTTCACCTGGACAGGTAAAGCCCTGCAGTGGGTGTAACATTAAACCCTTCAGAGAGGGGAGAGGGAGAAGAAAGAGAGTTAAATGACTCACGAAACAGGACTTTGTCCCAGTCAAGGAGTCTCCCGATTGGCTGCTCAGCCTTGAAGCAGCCAGTCTTAAAAAGAAATTTTCCAACCTGATATAATGAGCAGTGCTCCTGTGTGAGCAAAAAAAGAAAAAACAAAAAACAAAACTGCTCACCTCTAACAGGCAAAGGTGATCAGGAAGTGGCAGCAAGAGGGGCGGGATTAGTAAAGGTAAACAGCAGAACTGCCCAAACCTGCTCCGGGAGTTAGAGAGAAACTGAATTTCATGAGAAACAAGGAGAAGAGACATTAAAGCAAGGCCTGAATGGTAAATTAAATCCATCTTAAATGTCCTTTAGCAGTATCTATGACTCACAACGAAAACAGTTTCTGATGAAAAATTGAAATGTCAAGCAAAAGGGCAGCAGTTTGAGCTACAAGCTCTGACAGAACTCCTTTTTATAAAAGAATGAAGACATAATAACTCACAAGACACTCAGTACAAATGGAGTCCTGCACAGTCTACTGAAACAAACACACAAGTTCACTTCTCTAAATCTAGGCTTCATAATCTATAAGTAAATAATTAATATCCAGGTTTTAGGGTTTTAGATGATGTTACAATCCACAGCAAGTATTTAAACCTGTGTACATACAGACACCACAATCCCCTCTGCTTGTAAGGGGCTTTCCTTTTCCTGTTGTGGTTTGCTTCTCTGACAGTTTTATAAAGCCCTACATGTGACTGGCCTTGTACAAAAACAGTTGTTATCCATGGTTTAATTTACGGCTTTCCTCTGTGTTTTTCCCTCCATCACGCTCTTTAAACCTCGAGACTGTGAGCCACAGGTGTTCCAGGCAAACACAACTCCTCCACAAAAATGACACTTCTGTGAGTCATGCCGTGACGTGAGCAGAGCCCAATCATTTACATAATATATCAAAAATATTCACGAAGCAGCAAGGCCGTACAGTCACATAATAATTCATTTCTGGGTTTTTTCATCTTTAAATTCTCGACTAAAAACCTTTTTTCTCATGATCCTAGGGTTTTTTTTTTCTTTAGATTTCTATTATGCTAATATGATTATTTGAAAAGTATATTGAAAGTGTTCATAATAGCAGCATCCAGGTATGGAAATTCTTGATTTGTAATCCTCAGATCACATCTTTTTGGTACCTCACTGGGATATTTTAAGATCTTTTGAAGTGAGGTTTTGTGTAAAGGTTATGAACAATTAATATCTCAATTGTTGTAGATAACTCCTGACTAACAAGCCAACAGCTAGTCCGGACAGGGCCAGGACTAAAGGAAATTGCTGCCATCTTAAAACAACTGCAATCTCAAAAAATTCAAAGTGGTTTAGATTAATGCTACAGTATTCTGAAAACTGAAGGTGATTTAAAGATGTATAAAAAAGCTTCCTCATGGCCTTGGATGAACTAGCCATTAGTTTGTCAACCCAGCCAGAATTCATCTTTATTTCTGCAGACCGAGGCCGTTTGAAGAACTACCTACAACAGGTAAGATATTAGTTGTTCTTAATCTTCCAACAAAACCTCACTTCAAAAGATCTGAAGGATCCCTTTCAGTATGTACCAGCAGTTCACATCATAAATGAACTACTTGGGGAAACTTGGGGTTCCAGATTTCAAGGTGTTCGGGTGTTGATATGATCTCTCACGAACATGGTTAGCATAACTTCAGGGTGTTATGTTGTTACTGAGCTTTTGTCAGGTTAAACAGAAATTGCTCAATGCTTTAAGTAAAGTAAAGTACCATATTCCTACCATTTACTTGTATATCAGCACTGTCACAAGACATGTCCCTGCTTAGCTCAACACAATCCTTATTCTTAAAGACAGAATAAAGAAAAAATAAAAATCTGCCTCAGAAGACATGCAAGAGCCTCTTCGCTCATAAGCAAAAACTTAAACAGCCAATTCCTGGTGTCCTTTAGTGATTTATGTTACGCCCACTTCCTTCTCAGAAGATCTGATCTTTGCTCAACTGAACAGTTTATTGTGTCAGGATGTGCTAAGAGCCAAGAAGTGCCCATGAAATACCACTTTTACTAACTCATCCACTGTGTATTGCTGCAGTAATTCAGGGATTTAGAGTTCCTTGAACTCTGGAGTTTTCTTTGAAGTGCTGAGTTGGACCTGCATCTTGTTTCATTTCTGCTGATTCCTCAGCTCCCTGCTGCTGGAGTTTATCTAAACACCATAGTGCAGGTGAAACCAATCTCCTTCGACTCTCTGGGAGGGTTTTCTTTTCTTCCTCATATTCCACTTTCCTTCTCAGACTGACATAATTACACCGAGTCTTTCTTGCATGCTTGATCTATTCTCAGTTGTGATTGAGCTTCTCCTCACACACTTACATAAATATATATATATAAATTCTCAAAAAAACAGTTCAGAGAATACCAATCATGTAGTCAACACAACGTCAGCGAATATTTCCCTTTTGTTCTCTTATTATCAGTTATTTTTCTCTTTATTTCCATATGACTCTGAAAGGATCGTGTCCCCTCCACCCCCCACCCTATTCTCCATGGCATGAATGCAAATGCTCTATCTTGCTTGAATACCAACGAATAGCTGAATGACTGAAGTGAGGCCAGCAAAAAGACACTCAAACCACCTTCAAAAGACCCACAGAGATGGCAGGCTTCTTGCCTTTTTAATGTGATTTTCCAGTTCATGTGTTGTGTGGGAGCAAAGTGAATTCAATGAGATACTTAAGCTTAAATATTGTGAAAATGCATCTGAAGATTGATGGGTGTGGGGAAATTCTGAGCCAATTTGCTAGATTTGGATAGCTAATGTGCATGTTTGGAAGCACAAAGGTGGTTTATGAACTTAATTAGGTTTGTGTTTAAAATGACAGATTATTCATTATAGGATAAAATGAATATATACATCATGCTGGATGTATCATACAGGCATTAATGTTACCCTGAGGAAGACTAAAAGTGATTCCTGTAATACTGCAACTTTGAGGGACTAATAAAAAAATATATCACCTTTGTGGTAAGGATTTTAATTTTGTGGATCCTCAGATTTAGCAGTTCAGGAGAGTTAGACCAGAGAAGGTACACAAGAGGACATGTAGCAAAGCAGTTGGTGAAATGGTATTATTGTCATGTCGTCTCATTTTGTTTGCTGCATTTTTTTTTCATCATATTTGCAGAAAAAAATTACTTCATTAAATATACCATGAGAAAAAAAAAAACAACAGAAAAACAGTTTCACAGAAATTCATGTTCTTTTCACAACTGTCTTGTTTCAGTAGAAAGAGATGTTTGTTTTAAATTGTAAAAAGGAGACGTCATCGCTAAAGATAAATTGAAGGTCAAGCATTACTTAAAGGAATGCATATCACCTGCCACCTTTCATACCAGAGTTGCAGCCTATGGTCATCTTATCTGGAGAACTGACAGAATTATAGCTATTTTTGTCAAACTTTGAAAATATGTTGTGTACAATACTATACAATATTGCAGATGCCACACTGGCTCTCAGCTACTACTACACCCAACTTTAGCACAATATATGAAAAACTGATTGACATACAGTCATTCTGTGTTTAATTATTTCTTTGAGTTTCAATAAATTCCATCTAGTGGTTCATGAAACCTTTTTGCTACAGACAGACAAATAATTACATGATTGCCTGCTGCTATGAAAGCAAAGCAATAGTAATAAACATTACATCCGCCACAGAGTAGCATTTTAGAGATGCTAATGCTAATTGTTTTGAGAAAGCATATTAGCCAGACATCATTAGCACTTAGCCTGCAGAGCTGAGCTTAAAATTTTCTCTCAGGTAAAAATCAAGTTTTTAAACTTGTTAACAATTTTACAAGATGTTTCTTATGTGTTGCAAGACAAAATACAAGCCATACATATAAATACTATGACTGCAGATGATCTGAGTCTGTAGAGCACATTTTTCTTCTCAGAAAGAGCCCGCAGGTAGTAAACTGAACGTTGGTAGAATTAATCCTGACTACTTTCAAGTTGGACATTTAAATGGATAAATTGAATGCGCTGTGAGAAACTGAGATAATTAGAAGCTAGTTATTGGAAAACATAGCGTAAATGTGGTAGGATAGCAATTATATCTTAGTTATTTTTGAAGGCATTGCAGCATCCCATCAAAAACAGCTTGGAGTACACAGGTCTGCTAAATTAATATTAAAGATGGACATCAGCTCAGCAAGTGTGACAGAAAAACTCTTGGGCCTTTCCACTACTGAAGACCCATACTGTTCACATCATTTATCAGAGAGACAACGTGTTTATAAAAAGTGATACTGGTCAGCTAGAAAGTTTTTTTTCCTAACATGTCTTCTCTTAGTTTGTCAGTTTATTTTCTGCAGTGATGTCGCCAGGGCAGGGAGGCCCTTTGGATTATCAGAGCTCATCCATCCATCCATCCATCCATCCATCCATCCATCCATCCATCCATCCATCCATCCATCCATCCATCCATCCATCCATCCATCCATCCATCCATCCATCCATCCATTTTCTTTTTCCCGCTTTTTCCTTTCCATAGGGATATGGCACCTATTTCAGGTCGCAGGTTCAGCACAGGGACACATAGAGACAAACGAGTCAAATAACCATTCACACTCTCACTCACACCTACTGACAGTTTCAGAGTAACCTAACATTCATGTGTTTGATTCGTGGGATAATGCCAAAGTACCTGTAGGAAGCCCACGTGTACAGAGAGAACATGCAAACTTCACACAGAAAAGCTGGGAGGTGAACCTGCAGCCTTCTTACTGTGAGGTGAAAGCCCAAACCACTGCATAGCCGTGACACGTTATTTTTTTTTTTAAATGATGGCCTATTTTTGTGTGCACAGCTTGCAAAATTCTATTCTAGGCCATGCATGGTATTTTATTTTCCACCTTTTCCCACATAATCCCTGTTTTATATTCTTTATAATTATTCATCAACTTAAATGAAAAATCCATCATAATTTTTTGCAGTTTTGTCTTAATCTATTTGATTATTTGGATCCCATTTTTTTCTTTTCCTTTCCTTTCAGTAGCTGCTCTTTTTTAGTAAGTTTTGAAAAAGTGCTCGGCTTTTTTTTTCCTTCTTCCCATGAATGCATTTTCTGAGAACGACGCTTTCAGTTTCTGCAGGTAACCTTCAGCTTCCCAGCCTAATTCAAAATGGCATCTGAAATACACAAGTGCTCCTGTCTAATATTGTTTTCTTCACTGTTCGCTCACAACAGTAATAGAATGTGGCTCGCCATCACTCAAAGAACCACACATGTACACTTTGCTCCACACAACGCAATGAAATGCCACACATTGGACAGAATCCCATCAATTTGGTCTCTGCCATGACACCGCTGGCTCGCTGCCACCTCTAGCACACTTCAGTCTGGAGCGGAGACAAGACGTGCAGAAAGAATGAGCTCTGAAGCTTTTTAATGCTGCACTTCTTTTTTAATTTGCACTAAAAGGCATGTTGCTAAAGTAGAGCAGTCGATTTTAATTTTCCCAGCCCTGATAATAGAACAAAAAGGGGCACAATGATTTATTCAATCAGTCATTAGTATCAAAAGGTACTCTTTGTGGGGTTTTTTTTATTTTTTGCAAAGTACTTCACATACTATGTGTGCAGAACCTGTGTGTGTGCTTCTGACATCTGTGATCGGTGATGTAAGTATCATCATTCAAAGTGCAAGGGATGGATGGTGTAATTTGCTGCGCTATTTGTCAAATGTCACAGTGACACCAAGCCAGATTGCAACAAAAGAAGGGGGACATTTGTACATAATCGAACAGCAGGGACGAGGACAAAGCAGAATACAGAATGAGAGGCGAGGAGGCGGCGAGGCGTGCAGAGAAACAAAAAGAGGGAGTAAAGAGCCTTGATATGAGTGGTCTGTCTCATTCATTTTTTCAGAGATGAATCAGTGATCAGAGTAGGGTGGCCCAATACGCAACCAGCAAATGAAGATGAATGCACTTAATCTCTCCGTGCTGCTAAAAACTACACCTTGGCATCAGAGCGCACTTTCAGCCCTCACACCGACTTAACACGCACAAATTAAAACAAACAAGACTCCCCCTTCCTGTGTGCTCTTAAGTGGACATAATCTCCTTTGTGACCCTTTGCAGAAAGCATGGATGAGTGTGAGTTAATATGTGTGAACCGAAGTGTGTATTGAAGGAAAACTGGAGCAGGGACGCAGATGCTTGACAACGGGACAGTCTCATTATCCCGGTCCAGTGTTGGAGACTAACAGAGATTCCTGCCAAGCACATATGTCACTCAGAGGCTGCCTTTAGTCACAGCACATTAGCCTGATTAGCTGCGGGGACTGGAACTGAAGATTAAAACACTCTTTAATGTAGGAAACAGCGTTAAAAATGTGCAAATAAAATAAAGGTATGCAGTTTATCAAGATGCAACAACACACAAATGACAGAGAATTTTTTTTTTTTTTATCAACAGTGAACTGCAAAGATGATTCAATCAGTTTATTATCTTTCCTGTATCCAAGCAGGTCCCCAAAGGACCTCCCATTCTCATAAAAGCTGTGAAAAGTCATTTCGATCCCCTGAGAATAGAAGGCAGGCCTAGAGCATCCACAGTCTAATTTTCCATGACATTTACATCAGGATCCATGAGGAGATTGTTTCCCTGTAGCACCTCAACGTCTGCTCCTATCAGGAAAACCTCTCACCTGAAAAATGTCATGTGGCGCCCCACAAATCCCCTGCTCCCCATCTTTCATAATATAAATAACTGTTACATAACACCGAGTCAAGTTGCAGCATAAAATAATATTAATAATTATAAAAAAACGAATCCATGTTTATTCTGCTTTATTCATTCCGTCATAGTTTAGGGTGATTAAAATGGGCTTATGATGCAACAGTCCAGATGACTAGGACTTACAAGAATGTGAACAGATGGAGTCATTCATTACAAATGTAATCCTCTCATCCTTTTATTAGACAGTCACTCCAGCTGCCATGCAAACCTGGATCGAGCATCTACAAAACAAAAGTCAGAGATGCTGCAAAAACAGTGCCGAAACAAGGGCAGCAGCAAAAGTTAGTAAAGGATGATCAGAATTCAGTTTTAATTAGTGTTTCAGAAAACAAGCATCAGTCTGGGGAGAGCTAATGAACATCGAATAATCTTTATAAATATTCACATTTCCCTGCTCTGTTGTCTGTGCCCTGCTGTGATCACTTTGCTGCACATCCAAACAGACTTAGATCTTTTCCAGCACTTCCATGGGGGCTTTAAAACCTTATTAGTGCAGTGAAACTCCACGTGTTTACATGTTCAGCAAAATATTATTTTATTTAGAGTGAAACACAAGTTCTTGTTTGGAAATGATACTCCAAATCACATTAGTACACAAGGTATAATTATGAGAATAGGGCATTGTTTTGGCATCAATGTGTGTCTGCTGCTATGGAGAGTTGCTTCTACTTTCAGGCTTTTTTGTCTTTATTGTCTGCTGCTGCAGGACAAATGGCAGGTAATTTGTATTTTTGTTTAAAACGTTGCATTACCTATTGGTGTCAACTCTGTCTGTCTTTTAGCAAAATAGCCACAGCTAAGAGTCATTTATAACACATATTTTGAGCAGAACATCTTGCAATATTGCAAGAAAAATTGTGCCTAATGTTATTTTAAAAGTTTAATCAAAAGGGACATACAGGTACATCTTTATTTTTTCAATATCAAATGATTGTCTAAAACTCAAGCATGAATGGTAGTGAGCAATATCCATTCCTTCAAGGAATGCTACGCCTTTAATTGTTTTGTTTTTTTTAATTTTCTCTTGGCTGTTGCAGTGAAAATATGGAAAGGTTTATTTTCTGACTGGTGCCTTTTAGTGTGGATCTCCCCTTGGCATTGCTGCTGCACTTTTTCTGTGTTGCATTGATTTTTCACTGTGCAGCGCTTGTCTCTCTGTGTTTTTGCGGTGGAGCCTGATGTGGCGCTCCGGCCATTGTCCTTGCTGTTCCAGTCCCAGCAGCCTCTCTGCTCTTAAGCCAGCCACCAGTGGATAAGTCAGTCTTTGATGTGAAGCATCATGATGGTTCTTTATTCAGCCTCAGAGTAAAGCGTTAGAGCTTTACACTGATACACACCTCTTTGAAACACAGGCTCTGCACAGCAGCATCTGCCCTCTGATCATATGATTACACGTGAAATCATCACTAAATTTATGAGTGTTTTCAGGTTAGTATAGTTTAACTGTTAAAACCTTTTACTTAAAAACCTCATCTGCTATAAATAAACTTCTTATTCTTTTGGACATGTTTAAAGGAATTAAAAAAATAATCTGTAAATTCACACTTAAAGGGAAATGCAATAAAAAAAATGCTTAGAAATTAACTTTTTTTTTTTTTTTACTTAAAGGCAAGAATGAGAATCAGAATCAGAAACCAATCTTATTTACTTGTAGGGCTAATATTAAAGTTCATTATTAGAGAGGTTAATTTTGTTCCCTTTTTGACTTAAATATAAAGAATTTCAAAGCACACCAACATATGTGGCGAAATGGAAAACAATGTGACAGTGCCTTGAAGACAAGGCTCTATTCTACCTCTTTATTCTAATGAGAAGGCTTTAAAATCTTGTGACCAAGAAGCCTCATGTAATATTTGACCCCTCTGAAAATGGTCTTTGAATTATACCACATGTTAAACTTGTTCTCTTGCTCCTCAGTGTACAGCGTCAGGCTTTTACAGCAATGTGACTTTGTGTTCTTTGTGCAGCCATCACAGCAGTGAGTGGAGTGTTGCCAGGATCTGCAAACCACACTCTGTTGATACAGTTTTTATAACCTTGAGGCTGACATAAGATCTTTAAGTGCCCGAGCCTTTGAGAAAGAACTACTAAGAAGGGAAAAAAATGACTCAGAGTCAAATAATGGCTCTATTTTATTTTGAAGTTCCCATGATGTGGGGGAGACTGTGGAGCAGAGCTGCCATGTGAAAGGAAAAGAGCTTTCACGTAACAAAGAGCAGCGGAAGCAGACATGGGCAGGAAGGTGAGGTGTGGAGGATGGATGCAGCGAGAAACTGAAGGCTTTTAAACTAAATGGGTGCTTCGCTGAAAGGACAGGGAGAGAGAGAGAGGGAGAGAGAGAGAGAGATATGAGTGAATCAATGTGAGGAACGTAGAGCCAGGGGATTAATGGATGTGTGTAAAATGAGACTCTTCAGATCTTTAGCGGGAGAAGGCCAGAGGAGGTGATGCTCTGGTCGCTGCTGGATCTGTGCCTCTCTTTTTCTGTCTTTCACCTTACCGTTTCGAGCAGCAGCTCCTTTCCACCCCTCTCACCCGCTCACCCCCTCAGCCTCCCCTGTGGATGTTCTGTGACGTCGACCAGACGTGAAGGTTAGCATCACTGAGTGTGTGCGAGGAGGGGGAGGGGACTGAAAGGGGGCTCAGACATAAATAGAAAGTGACCTATCATGAACATGTGCTGCGAGACATGATTACCTAACACTAACAAAGGCACAGACATAAGGTAGCCAACACAAATAGACCTATTTATGTATTTAGCCAAAATTTCAAGCTGCAATTTTCTGTTCATCACCTGACACCTAAAGACAAAAAGTGGGTGATAATGTTGTTGCTCGTGTGTGCTTGCTTGTCTGTTAACAAAATATCTTGTAAACTTGCTGGATGGATTTTAATTCAACTCTCGGAAAGTAAATATTGGAGGAGATGTACAATTGATTCCCTTTTGGAGACAATCTGATTCAAGATGGCTACCACAGTTAAGCAATCTTAGCCAACACAAAAGTGGGTATAACTTCATCAAGTTTACAATAATTGGGCTACAACTTGGTGTGGTAGTAGCTGAAAGTCATCCCCAACATATACTCTAATCACTCAAAGATAATGTGTGATCTTTGTTAAAAATGTTGAAAACTCTTACAAAGTTATCAAAGAATGCAGATCTTTAAGTAATAAACTTTTGGATTCAACCCAATTGAAGATGGCCACCACAACTATGCAACTTTTGCAATCACAAACATGGCTCTAACTCAGTCAGTTTTTTAAAATATTGAGCTATAAAACTGAGCTTCATCTCGAACACATATTCCAAGGGCCGTACTCTGTGCAAAATGGTTATTTATGGGATTTCACCAAAACAGCTGTAATTCTCTCATTTCTCAACATAAAATTATCTTAATCTGACACTCTAAGGGGCAGCGGTGGATATGCATTGCTTCTACAAGTGCTAGGCCTTTAATTTCCATTTGTTTTTGAAGGTGGATTTAATTAATACACAAGCTGTGATGACCCGGACGGTTCAGAGAACCGATGTCCTTCACTCTCAGACGGCTGCTCCTTCGCAGGTCGTCTCCTTCCCCGCACAACGGCAGCTGTAATCTAACATCTCAAGTTTGTCGAGCGTGGCCATGTTCTGCTTTACCTGCCAGAAGTCCTATGCTGCGCAGTGACAGATCAAGGTTGGTGCAGAGCAAAGCCATTCAGCCCAAACGCTACTAGAAAATACGATAACACCCACAAACATTTAGGCATCTGTTTTTCCTGTAAAAATAAGGACCAGAGCTGCAGAGCTTCAGATATCTTTTGTCTTTAAAGACACACTGTGTTGAATTTAAAGTGGTCTATTAATCACAGAACAGCTGAAAGAAAAGGAATTCAAAAGGAAGTCCTTGAAACAGTGGTAATCCCATTTTGGTGGCCGCTAATCCTGTGATATAGATGGCCTACGGTGCAGCAGACTGGACTAATAATGGAGGCGTATCGACTGCGGAGGCAGACTATTTTTAAACTGCAGTTATTACATAATTAAGAATGGGTCACTGAGTCAGCTAAAGGAGAAGGCAGAGCAGTGACACAGCTCACATAGAAACATGTTAACAAGCCCGCCACGAGGGAAAATGTTCATGAATTATATTTTATTATCACCACGCTTTGCCTTTTTCCTCTCAGATAATGACCATCTGCAAACACACGCCAAGATAACAGCAAGAAGAACCCCCTGCCTTTTTAAAATATCCCATGCAGGAAATGATTTTTAAATTCTGCATCTAATTTAATTTAAATTAAATGTATTGAATTAGGACATTGCACAGTAATCAACATATCATATTACAAATGAATGTAAATGCAGTGGAATTAGCTTAATAGCTAAATTCCATCTGTAGTCCTAAAACAAGTAAAAGGAAAGAAAGACATAATTCATTAGACAGGTATGAAGATATAACAAAGACAACAAATGAAAAAAATAATCCAAAAACAAATGCTCTATAAGTTATACAGTCTAGATATGCACATTTTATGAGCAAGTACATGACTGGTTTATTTTTAGTCAATGTTTCAGTTTCATTTTAAAGATTGAGTAGTTGTTATTCTCTGTCATGTCCTCGTAATTTATTCGAGAATGTGTTTACCTAATTGACACCACGTTCTGACTAAATTCTGTTGTACGTCTTGCTATAACACAGTCCCCTCTAGTTTGAGCTCTGATGTTTATTCTGGCATTGTACTTCTGAATAAAATAGTGTCATGGTGATAGTTTTCAACGTCTAAAATATTACACTTGTTGAAGATATGAAAAGGCTATTCCAAGATTTTATTTGTCTTTTTGAAGAGAGACTTGATAGGTCTTTGTTGTTGTATGCAACCAAATAAGACATACGATAAGTACGATATATGAGAGAAGACCATTGGCTGCATATAGGTTTTTGCAACTGAAAAGTGAGAAAAGGTCTAATATGAGGAAAATTTACCAGGTTGAATTTTACAACAGTTGTAGTCTTTTAATATGTTGGCTAAATGTAGGATTTAAATCAAAGACGACACAGAGATACTGGAAGTTTGGAACCGCTCCACCACATCAAGTCTCTCTCCATTTACATGTACACTTGGCCCTGGGCCCTCTGCTGGCTGGTACAAAAAAACAGCAACAACACACGTAGAGTTTTTTGTTTTGTTTTAAGATGTAAACATAAGTTTTGAAACCAGTGAGCTACTGGTACCATGGCTGCAGATAATACAGCAGCAGGTTCTAGTGTTGTCTCAGCATGTGTATACAATACTGTATTGTCTGCATCTAAATATTCATTGGCAGTTTAGAGGATCACAAGAAATGGTGGCTTCAGACCAATCATCACAAAGCAGCGAAGCAGTGAGCCAGAAAATTATGTACAGACTTAGTTCATTTCACTCTCTTTTTGTCAGATTTTATTACAAGAAAAAGTATCTGTGTTCAATTATTATGTTAAATTATTCAAATTGAAGCAGCACCAGGTGGAGGTATGTGTTCCTTTGTTTACTCCCATGGAAATATGAAATTACTGAC
The DNA here is from genome assembly GCF_001649575.2 of Kryptolebias marmoratus. Lineage (NCBI taxonomy): Eukaryota > Metazoa > Chordata > Actinopteri > Cyprinodontiformes > Rivulidae > Kryptolebias > Kryptolebias marmoratus. The sequence goes on along the minus strand of NC_051453.1, from coordinate 17,699,149 downwards.
AGAGTTATTCCAGTCCAATGGACTAAAAGATGATTATATAAGACTGGCTGTGGTGAAGTCATGACACACATGTGCAGCGCAACATATGTCTGTAGGGGTTCTTATTGCCCTTATCTAATCGCCCTATGGGATTATTAAAGTATCCTCTGGTTCAGTTCAGCTGGTTGCTATTGATCTTTGTGTCTGCTGCTGTAGGTGAAGCTTTGATGAACTTATTGCACCAAGCTAAATATGTGCAGTAAAATGAATTTTCAGCTTTTATGAACCCAAGGATGAACCAGGGTAATATTTACTGTAAGAAAACAAGTAGTTTGTCAAATATTGTACTTAGACAAAACATAATACTGAACACAATCTTAACGCAAGTAATCAGCTGAGTTAGCTTTGCAATAATACTAATACTAAATCTAATATTTGACTGTGTTAGCTTGTTTACTTGTGAGTGTTGAAGCTCACAAGTTTCAACTCACAAGCACCCCAATTTAAAAGGTCAAAATAGTAAAGTAAGTGTGCCTTTCCTTGTCTGGATTCTCCAAGCTTTCCCTGCATGGCAGCTGCTGCAGGGTAAGCAACAGTACTCTATATAAAATATAATATAAAGATATGTTATTGATCCCCTGAGGGAAATTGGTTTGTCACAGCAGGAGACAAGTTCTAAATTAAAAGCATTAAAAACAACACTCACCCCCCCCAAAACAAACAAACAAACAAACAACAACAACAACAAAAACTGTAACTGATGAGTACAAATGAAGACAGAGGTAGCACAATGATGACAGGGTACAGATAATAGACATATTTACAGTAGCTCTGTGCAATAATGGTGGAGTAAACTGGAGTTACCATTTCTGCAGTGGCTGTCTGCAGGCAAAGGTTTACTGGTCATAAAGTGAAATTGAAAATGGCAGGAGTGATTTCCTGTCGAGTTCTTTGTGGTAGCGGAGCTGAGTGAATCTGCTTGAAAAGGAGCTTTGCTGCCTTTATAGGGTGTCATGAAGGAGATGGGACGGATTGTCTATGATAGAGACTTGGACTCAAATGTCTCCAAGTTCTGTCCATAATATTTCTAGCGTTTTAATGGGAGTTCTTATTACTGATAATTTGTTTTACAGCTTAGTTTTTTGTGAAAGAAAAACAATAAAATAAAAAACAATAATAACATTCAGTAAACCTGCTACCTTTTTTATTATTACAAAATCTTTAAGTGAAGCCAAGCCAAAGTATTTTAGACAACTTTTTGAATAAAGCACTTATCCCAGCAGATATATAGATGCATCCTGACACTTATCCACAAAGAATGTACAAAAGCATGCAACGTTTTAACGGTGCATTCGCTTTGGACACTTGCAAAATTAGAGTTCTGTTGCACACTGCAACACAAATGCTAGTTGTAGCAAAAGTTTAAGCTGCGACTTGTAGACGACATACGATTTGTTGTTGGGTCTACAATTTAAACATTCTAAAATGAGTAAGTGTGAATATCTTTTAAGGACAAAAAATGCAGTATACACCAAATTCCTGACATAACCCTTTGGAGTTGCTGTGCAAAATGCTAGTTTGATGTTTTACAGCAAACATGTCAATCAAGCTGTTGCCAGTGCTTCAAAGTGACAGAGTTAGGATGTGGTGCCACTGCTGCTGGAGTTATCGGGATGCAAGTGCAGCCAGTATTTAGCTCTAATGAGCCTCTGACTTTGAGGCACATCAATGAAGTGCCTCATTCATAATATAAAGCTTCAGTCCCGCAGGCAGCAAGCTAAATGAACTGGGACCAAAATGCAGGCAAACAGTTTAGTCTGCTCCCTCAACTCTGTGTGCATCAGCTGTTATAATTAACCAAACAGCTAACATCCGCAGAGCCTGATTATACCTGCAGGTAGCCGAACAGGCAACAGGGATGCACACGGGTTTGTAGAATGTGAACGTGCGACGCAGTAATCTTATGTTTGTTTAACGATAACTGAGCGATTCAGTCATGAGTCACACTGTGATCAAAAGACTGAAGATTAGGGAATTTTAAAAACAGGAACTTTTCTCTCGTTGTTCTGCCAGGGAGTACAAAACCACTGATTAAATCTCGCCTCAAGCTGAGAGTTCTGCCTTCAAGATCGAAGAAATAATTTAACTGAGAACTTGTGAGAGACTAAAATAATTAAACCTGTGACAATTAGAAAAAGAAAAAAATAAATGATAATTTGTGTGCTGTGAATCCCAGCACTTTGTCACTTTCTTTCCTCAAACTCCTTTGAGAACAATCAATAGTTCAACTTTGCAATTCTAATACCCACACAGAGGAGGGGTGGGGGGTAGGGGCTTAATGATGTTTATCATCATTATCTTAACAGCAGCCATTCAAATGGAATCAATTCTAGGAGTTTGTTCATTCTTCCTGGTTTCTGAACGTGTAAACATGGCGCTGATGGAGACCATTATGAGCACCTGTGAATCCGAAGTGATCGATGAGATCTGTGCTGGTCACCGCTGATGGTGACTGATCAGCCTCTGAGGCCAACGGCCCGAGCCACAGCCAAAGTGACGGATTAGAGGAGATGTACACGGAGAAGTCAGGACGACTCATGGCAGGGCATTAATCATGAAAAGGTTTTATGGTAATAAGCAGCTTTTGTTTGCACTTGGAGTTTGTACTGTTCATTGAAACATAAAAATGGCATTTTCATCTGGTCTTTTGACGGCGCAAATGGTTAACACAAAACCATTTCAAATAAATTAAGCTAAAACTGCATATACAGGAATAAATAGGGTAATCTAAGAGTTTAGCAGGAAGGAATGCGTATCGTCCACCACCTCTCCTGAAGAGAGAGATCCTATGTTGAGAAAAAAAGTTGTAGCCCATTTGGTAAAATCTTGAAAATAACACTGTGCAAAATCTTATGTGATATTATGAGATCTTGCCAATTTGTTTGTGCACAAAGTATGTGTTGTGAATCATCTTCAGCTACTTACATACCAGATCTTAGCTCAATTACTGTAAAATTGACTGAGTTACAGCCTCTTTTGTGTTGGTTTGTGTTTATTAGCTAACTCAACCATCTTTTGAGTTTAACCGAAAAGTTAGTCCATTTTAGGGATAAATCCAGTGATTACCTTCTGAGAGATTCACTAAAATCTGTTCAGTGGTTGATGAAATATTTTGCTAACAGAGACAGGGTTGACTCCAATTGGTAAAGTCAACCTTTTAAACAAAGATCTCATGCAATCTGTAAGTACTCAGATTATATATAAGAGGTAAATCTCTGCTACAACCACACCAAATTTGAGCTCAATATCTGTAAAATTGACTGTGTTATAGCCATTTATGTGTTTTCTAAGTTTAGGTAACTATAGTGGCCATGTTGAATTGAGTTGACTCCAAAAGTTAATCAGTTGTACACGTACATCCAGTGATTACTTTCTGAAAGTTTTTAAAAAATCTTTGTGGATCATGAGATATTTTGCTAATAGATATACAACATAATAATAACTGGAAGCACTCAGTGCAAACCTCCGCAAAAACCATAGGGTTATTAAAAAAATTGTAGGAATGTCTGGAATGTGATCACCGCCAAAATTTAACCACTTATTTTTTGTTGTTGTTTTATGTGACAACCTCAGCATTTCCTTAAAATATCAACAAATCTGTTTATTAGTTTTAAAGTAATCTTGCTAACAGACAGATGGATGGACAAACCAACCAACACTATCGAAAACATAATCTCCTTGGTGGAAGTAATAAAAATATATTAATCTAGAATTTTTTTGTACATTCTTACCTCAGTTGTATGATTCCCTATCGAGGAGCCAGAGCAGATTGTTTTAGTCCAACAGTTGAACTGCTGCTGAAAAAAAGTTACTTTTAAAATGTTACAAGAAGAAATGTGAGATCTCACAGACAGATCTACAGTGGCTACATCTTACAAAGTTTATGACAATGTTTCAGCGAAAGAGACATCAAGGCCAGTGACCTTGATGTCTGTAATGTATGAAACAGAGTTGAAGTAAGTTCAACTTTGACCAAAACTGTGCTTTGCCGCTGAGATGTTTTTAAATGTAAAGAAAAAGGCAAAAGAAGATAGCAAATGGGGACCAAACATGGTGTGTGTGTGTGTGTGGGGGGGTCACACAGAGGCTTGAATAAGGACCCAAATGCAGCCACAAAAAAGGCAAATTGAGTTTTGGCTCTTTTAGTCAAACCTTGAAAAATACTATTATGCTTGATCTTGCATAATATTGTGAGATCCCACACTCACAGTATACTTTGGGGATGACTCTCAGCTACTGCTACACCAAATTCTAGCCTAATATATATTTTTAAAACTGACTGAATTATAGCCATTTATGCATTTGGGTAAGGTCGTTTGGCTGTGGCAGCCATGTAAAATTAGGTTGGCTCCAAAAGTTATAATTTGTGTAAGTACATATAATGATTACTTTCTGATAGTACCATCCAGTGCTTCATGAAATGTTTTGCTAACAGACAGACAGAGTAGCTATTGGCAACCTTTTAAACAAAGATCTTGCACAATCTGTTAGTGCAACACCAAATTGTAGCTCAGTATCTGTAAAACTGGCTGAATTGTAGCCATTCTTTTTGTTTGCTAAGCTCGATTAGCTGTGGTGGCCATGTTGAATTGGATTGACTCCAAAGGAGCTGAGAAACAATCAAAGAAATAAGAAGTGGGGGGTAAGGCATAGGTATAGTTTGAACTGGATGAAACGGCCTTGAGGTATTTTAGTTGCAGCTCTGAAAAGAGTGTCAGGATTCCAGGTTTTCTGTTCTCCATTAACCTATTGAGTTTCAAGGTGAGATTGGGAGGGCGGTGGTGTCATTACTGGCAGCACTTGACACACCTGCAGCTTGTTAACCTGAGGACTCCTGTGCATACTTAAGTTGGGCTGAATCACAACTCTTTGTTGGAGCGTTAATTGTCACACGTTGAACTGAATGTTACAACTTTCTGAGAAACTCTTGTGTTGTCCAAACAAATGTTTGTTACTTACCTGTGTTCCTCCAGACAATCATCTGTGTGTGCCTGGGATTCCTTAATGCATACACTTACTGAAGATCTTTCTACAATCTTCACTGTTGTCATTCCTCTGCAAAAACCCCCCAGAGAAGTCAGCTCAACTGGTTAGCGTTCCACCTGCCTGCTCACTCCCTCTTGGCTCTCCCATAAGACTACAACGCACCTGTCCAAACGTAGGAGCTCACGTATGCTGTTCTCCTTCCTGAATGCTTGAATCGTGCCTTCCCTGTGACCTGTTTTTTTTTAAACAATAATATTAATTCAATTTTCACTTATCTGTTGTGGTTTTCTCCTCAGTCAACCTGAACCTTGAGTTAAAAACCTACAAACCCTGACAAAGAGCTGTTTAAATTCAGTAAATGCTTTAAAAATGGTTTTATTGCAGCTTTTTCATAGAAGAAATTGGACTATCCTTTATGAATGGAAAGGTATTAGAAGGTGTAAAAAAAGTAAAGTAAAAAAGGACCAACAACCTTCATTAAATTGAATTAAAGAAAACAAACTAAATGTCCTACAAGGCAAACCATCCCCAACAGGCATCCAGGACCAAATCAGATAAAAATGACACTTGGCTACTCAACACAGCAACAAACAATAACAATCCAACAGAAAACTCATGTATAAATATAACTCATTATATTTGTATCCTCATATAGTTAGGGAACATAATTTTTTCTTGTTTAAAGGGAGTTATTTCTCTCCACTGTTGCCCCCCCCCTGCCCTCTGCTTCCTCGGGATGAGGGACTGCATCTAAAGGAAGATTTCCCTCTGCCAACTCAGGTCTTTGCACTTGATTGATAATTTGTCCAAATACGAATTAACGTAGCATTTATTTGTATTTAAATTTTCACCCAAACAGAGAAATCCACTTAAACTCTAAACCTACCAGTTCAGAAAAACTACACTTAATAAACTACTCTGAAAGACAGATTGAGATCTTTAGCACTTTGGGACAGACAATTTATTCCTGTCATGTTTTATGTTTAGTTTGTACTTGCTTCATTTTTAAAAATTCTGCCAGTTTATTTCCCTCATATAGTAAATAATGGTAAATCTTGAAGAGTTTGAGCCCTCTCTTCGAATTTCGGTTTGACTGGCTGTTATTGGACATTTGCTTCAGCTGTTCTCAGTAACTCTTAGCTTGATGACATTATAGCCGTTTTGGTCAAACCTTAAAAACAACTTTATGTGCGATGCCATGCAATATTACAAGCTCTTGTGCATGTGCCTGGAATGACTCTCAGCTAATACCGCACAAAATTTTAGCTCAGCATCTGACAAATTGGCAGAGCTATAACCACTTTTGTGTTTTCAAATGTTGATTAGCTGTGGCAACTTTCCTGAATCGAGTTAACTCCAAAAGTTAATCACTTGTACATCCAGTGATTACTTCCTGAGTTTTATTAAAATCCGTTCAGTGGTTCACGAGAGAATTTGTAATCACTATAGATAAACAAACACATGCACATAATGACACAGGCTGCTGGTGATAAAGATGATAAATTCATGTGTTTTTTCTGTATAGGAACAAAACTTGCTTCTGCAGTTATTTTAGTACTTAATATGTACATGCATAGGTTTCCCTCTAAATGCATTAGATTTTGATATTAAGCTTTGTCAGCTTTACTTCAAGCCCACATATTTCCTGATGTATTCTTCTTTCTTTCATACACATAAATACTTGGCCTTTAATTCAACCTGACCACCTAGAAGACAGTGTGCCTTTGGAGGGAGTCGCTGAGATAAATATAGACTTAAACAATGAGCTGCACAATTACAGGAGGGATTTAGGCCTGGAGATTTATGGAGCCCAGAGTCTGCACTTTCCTCAGGTCTGAAGCGCAGCGCGAGTCCCACTTATGGTGCTTGGCTGATACATGTTTAGACCTTGGAGATCAGAAAAAAATCAACAACAAAACTAAACAGTGGTTCATAATGCTGTATGTACGAGCAGACACTAATAATAATGTATCTTCTTGGGTGTATGCATGCTCGTCCCTGAAGCTCTACTGTGCAGAAAGAAAACTGTGAGCTACTTTTTTGCACTTCGAAATTAAAGTTTGAATCACCCTTGTGATGCACTGGCATGAATCACTTTATTTCTATTTATTCTCCTTGCTTTTATCTCAGTCAGGCATATGAATCACCCTGGGCTTCTGTCCCCTCAAGCAAATATGTTTTTATCAGCTTGTTGTTATTTTTTTAGTTTTATTTTTTTTCTTTGCTTTTCTCTAAAATGTTTGGCCTCTCCAGTGGTTTCTAATCTCCCTCATCAGTGATTGAGGCTCTTTTTCTTCCTTCCAGTCACTCTTAAGTCTATGCACTTCTGTTAGCCAAAGGTATTTCAGAGCTGCCTCGCAGCTTCTGCCACAAATGTCATCCTCTCCTGTTGTCACGTGGCATTTGGAATGAGTCCTCTGGGGCCCGGCCCTTTGAAGTATTGATTGAAGTGCCCTTGTCTCTTGAGTATCATTATGTAACAGAGATGCAAAATTTCACAAAGTCACTGGGAGGGAGGGACAAAGAGGGTGTGAAGGGAGCCAGAGGAAAGACTGGAGAGGCAAAAAGATGATATAAGAGACACAAAAGAAGGAGGGAGACAGAAGGAGTGGTTAGTGACTGCAGAGCAGAGAAGTCTGGACTAGCAGGAAGTGGTAGAAACCTTGTTCATACTCAATCATAAGTGTTGTGTTTAACAGATTGAAACAGATTCTTGATGTGCCCCAGAAATGGTTTCATAAGCTCTTGTTTAAAAATCCAATAGTTAAAGTTTTGAATCTTTTTTTGACAATATTAATAACCAATGTATAATTCAGGCTCCTTCAAAAATGTGAAAATATTCAGTGATTAGGACAACTTACCCAGCAATCTTTTAAACTTGACATCAACAATAATGAAAGTGGCAAAACCCGAAAACTACAAAGATGAAGGCACATTCTTGCACAACGGTGAGGGAGAGATTATAGCAAACATTGTACTGCATACTGATCCACCAGCTGAACTCCAAATCACCAAATGGCAAACAGCAATCCAGACCCAAACTGATTATTAAATTTTAAAGGAATAATTTTATTTGAACCTATACAGGTTTTCTCACATTTATTGTACGCAATTCATTTTAGGCTGTACAGCTTTTCCAGCCATCACAACTGTCACTGACAATTGCTGGGATTGACGGCAGGAGTTCGTTAGCTGCTGTCTCTGAAAAGACAAGGCAGCCTGTGGAGAGGCAGAGATGCACAAGTAATAAGTGAGTGACGAGAATCAGCACAACTTTCTCTGAAAAAGGAAAGTTGAGAGCAAAGTTAGAGTTTTTCATTCATACTAGACAGACTCCTGCATGTTTGTTTTTTCTAGAGGGTGTAAAACACATTCACAAAGACAGGAGAGTAATAATGTCAGCAGTGTAAATGGTTACTACAAAATAAATTACTTATTTGAGCAATCATGCAATCTAAAATGTGATCTGAGCAGACAGTAAATAAATTATCTAAGAAACCAACTCGATATACTTGTCAGGGCCAATTGTTCTTATGGGGACCAAAGCCTATTTCTAATATACGTAGTCAAACTGATTTTGGGCTTAAAGGTTAGCTTTAGGGCTAAGGTGTAGATTCAGGTTAGGTTCAGGGTTAAACAAGATGATAATGGTTATTCAAATCAGATCTTGTTAAATTAACTCATGACCCCTGACCTCAGTCTGTTTGCTTTCTGCACATCCACATCCTTATTTATTTATTCAAACTGAAACGTTTATTTAACTTTTAGAGAAATCACTGTCTTATTTGGGACTAATGGTCACAAATTTCAGGAAGTAACATACAAAATATGTCTTTCTTAAATTTAATATTTCCTTCTTTTTTCTAAAGAGTGATAAGTTAGTTTTTGGTGTTTTAAAAGTTTAAACAGGTAAACAGTAGGTAATACATGTAAACACACACACACACACGATGCCGTGCAGGTGGAGTGTTCCTGATCAGGTCCTTGGAAGGTGGCAGGACTTGCGAGTCAACTGAGAGCCAGTTGAGGTCAACAGCTTGACCTGAAGGTCACCAAGGAGAGTTAAGGTGATGGCATTGAGGCAGGTCTGAAGTTATCAGCTGATGGGGTCAGAACTCAGAGGGCGACATGCAACAACTTATCTCTTGAGGTTAAAAGGGTAATCTTCAACTTTGGTAAATTTGTTTTACTCCCTCTTTACTTTACTATACTGCTGGACTTTACAAAACAAATATCTTGACAAACCTATGCTTTAAATTAGGTGAACAAAAATTACGACACAGAAGATGAGTGGGACAGAACATCATACAGAGACAAAGACAAATGACTAGCATTCGCCCACCAAGATCTCTCTCTCCGCACCGTTATCAAAAGTGATAAGATGCCTGAGCACTGCTCAGACAGCCAGGCTCCTGAGGAGGTTGAGACTTATTTCATCCTGCTCAAACTTCTGTTAATGTTTCTGGTCAATGTCCTGTAAAATACAGACAACAAAGCCTGTTAAAACATTAGACTGACCTTCTTATTAGATACATGCACACATACAAACCATCAACATTCATGTTTTTACAGCTCAAAAGATGTTATAATCAAATGAACAACTTTCAGTTCTACATAAATCTTGTTTTTTATAAGTCTTAGATTCTGAGTCTTAGAATAATAAACAATCTGTCTCTACTGATTAGATTTTCTGAGAGTGAACCCTAGATTGTAAACACTTATCCAAGACAATGCCAAGAATCAGCAAGCGCAGATTGACATTTCAAATTGAACAGTTACTGGGCGATAGGTCAGAGGTCACACACTACACATGTGGAATAAAGTCAGGAGGAAACAAATAAATAAATAAAAATGTGCACCATAAAACCTGCAGTGACTGAATCGGTTCCTTAGCTGGATCGTTGGTGTACGATCCAGCTAGAAGTGATAACATGCCGGGAAGGAGAAGGTTTCCTGTTAAAGAAACTCATAGAGCTTGCGAACAAACTCCACCCACTTGATAGACTGCTTCGTCCACCAGCCTGGAGCGAAACTCGTCAGACAGACTTATCTGCACGTCACCTGTTAACTGGCAGGCAGCTAAACCTCCACCTCAAAGTCTGTTCGAGTCGAACTACAGATGATGAACTAAACTCCTGGAACGCCTGGCCATGTTTAAGAGACACTCTGGCTTTAACTTAAAGGAAGGAAGCTGCTTCATTCTGTTGTTAGCTGTGTTAGCCCAGAGAGACTCAGACATGCAGCCTGTGGTGGTGAGTTTAAAACACATTTGTTTGTTTTATAAGTTAAAACAAGGCTTTCATAGTTTAAAAAGAGCCTTTGTGAAAATTAGTCACACAAACATCAGTGCCTGACACTGCTAATGTTGGTTATCTCTGTCTAAAACAAAGGGAAACATAAATGAAGAACATAAAAAACTCCTAAACTCCTTGTAATTGCTGAAATGGTTCTGGATGTGGGAACTGAAGCCCACTGTCCCAAAAAAGGAAGGATGGTCCCTGTTCCACACGGTCTTTGTTTGACACGCAGGACTCCCCACCATGATGTACGACCCCTCTTCAAAGGTTTCTGAGGTGAACATCGGTGCAAGGACAGACTCAATATGTGACCTTTGGTCCAAGTCAGACCCTTGAGCAGCATATTTCTCTTTAAAAGCAGATACATGTGTGTGAGAGTGTGAGAGTGTGAGCTGATGCCCTGCATCTGTGTTTGACCTTATTCACCTACTCAAAAAGCCTTAAAATGTTGTTTTTCATCTGAAAGACCGACTCTTAAAATATGTATTTACCTCCCAGATTAATTTAACAAATGTTCATTTTAAAAACACCTTCTCAAAAGGCTGAACTAAAATGTTTTTAGAAGTTTGTTTTATTTCTTCCAGCTTTAATACTCTTGTTTCAGTGTCTTGTCTCCTGCTGTCTGTACTCGAAACTGAGAACAGAATTTCTCAAAAGTATCTCTCCTGACTTTCTCCCACCCAGAACCACCCTGCTGGCAGCTAGCGTGAGCAAAACAACCTGGGAAACTCATTTTGAGTTCATGAGCCAGTCTCTTCTTTGAAATGCATTTGTAAGATGAAATAAAAACAGAATGGCGCTAGACAGCAGAGCTAAACTGGAAGTGGCTCATTTGCATAAGCTCCTGTGTGACTACATGGTAGAGAACCGTTGATGAGAGTTTGTCAAAAGGCTGTCAAAGCCTTTCCACTCTGGCAGTAAAAACGATTCATCTTTTTAACTATATCCTTTTCTCTCTGGAGGAAAACCAGTTATGTGTCATGGTGTCAGAATTTTTTTTTAGGTTTTATATTGAGGTATTCTCACCATCTATCTTGTTGTGGTTCCAGTTATTCAGTTATGTTCTTTGTTGAGTATATCCTGAGTGCCTCCCTCTGGAAGTTTTCCAGACACATCCCACTGAAAGGAGAAGCTAGGACACACCCTGGCTTGGGAACAACTTGGTGTCCCTGAAGATGAGCTGCAGAGTGTCACTCAGGAGACGGATGTCTAAATTTTCATCTTGGGACTCATACCTCTGCAATTTTGAATTAGAAACACACATCCTTTTGTTTCACGAGAGTCCCATTATGACTTTTATGTGTGAAAGCGTTTTATAGTTCAGAGGAGGCTGCTTTCTTTCTCTCTGAAATCCCAAACTATTACCTCAGTTTACAGAAAATATAATTTACAAAGTGGTCTGCCTGATGTTATATTCACTGATTAGTTGAAACTGAGCTGCTCTCTTTGAGTCATTATTATCGTGTTAGCATCAGCGTGTCTTCAAGCTACAGTATCTCCTGCTGATATCAGAGATAGGACAAGTAAGCCAGCTAGTGTTCCCGTCGATCACAGAACATTTACATAACAACCCCCCTCGTTTCATTTATTTATATATATATATATATATATATATATATGCATCTATATATGCATCTACATGCTTGTGACGGCATAGGGGGTATTAGAGCTGGAGCCAGGGGACTTTTGCTTGAGTGTCAGGACTCTCTTTGAAGATTAAAAGGGGAGATATCATCTCTGTGTGATGCACACAGAAGAACAGATCTCCTGCAGTGAGATTACGTGAGACGAAGCCAAGGCCATCTTTGTTGAATATTTAATTCTGTCTAATTTAAATTTCAAAATCAAATCTCCTAAAGAAATATCCTCTGAATGGTACAAAATAAGTCTGCCTTCAGTGTTTTGTAAATTATTCAGCTCAAATAAAAGTTGAGAACGCTGATTTGATCATGATTCTCTAATTCTGACGTCTCCATAAACACACAAGTTTTAGGTCAGTCAGTTAACTCTGTGTGGGACTGATTCTGCCCTCGTGGTTCACAGGTCATAGTCCATCATGTCCATGGTGAGTGTTTGTGATCAGGCAGCCAGCAGGGCCACAGAGAACCCACCATAGAAAGCCTCAGAGGTGAGGTCAAAGGTTTAGGCTGCTCCCACAACAGTGGGAGGAGCAACTCTGTTCACTGTCACCTCATCAGCACACTCGTGGCGTTTGATCCTCATGAATCACTTAGAAAGATTAATCCTTGTTTGAATAAAAAGTAAAAGGCCAAAACCCTTGTAAACACAGGCAGATTCATTCTAATCAGAGAATTGTTATACAGTGAGAGCTGAGGCTGCTCTGTCAGTGCACATGAATGATAAAAGCCTTCTGAAGTTTGAAGATTATTTTTAGTATGATGACACTGTTTCAGTCTCTGACACCATTCAATCTAATAAGACACTGTAATGACTGAATGCCTAATTAGTTCTCTAGTTATGAGCTTAATTATCAAAAGTCTGAGCTGAGCCTTACACTTTCTGACTGCACATAAAACAGATGCATCATTCTGTCAGAGCTCGAGGCTGAATACATCCAATGTCTGCTTCCACTTGGGAAATTGTGTTGTGAGCAGAATAGTCTGACGCATGGCTGTGATTGAGTTGGGACTCTAGTAAATAGTTTTGGTTCTCTAGAGGACCATAAGATGCTGTTGAACAGTCACAACAGCAGCAGTCACTGACCTGTGGAAGATTCTGGATGAAAAAGCTAAAGAAAGTGCTGAAGCCAATGTTCAGAGAAGCAACTCTGAAAGATAAAGGCACTAAAGAGAAAAAGAACCTCTCACTCAAAGTGTCCTATATAGTGTTCACCTTTTACCCTGATTTTCGTCTTATTCTTAAGCAGAAGGGTTAAAAAGAAAATGCACACTTACAAGGTGGCATGTAAAATTCTTAAAACCTTGAGTTGTTGTTTTATTCAGCTACATTTCAGTAGCTAGATTTGATTTTTTTTTTTTTTTTTTTTGCTTTCACCCAATGCATTATGGCTTGTTTCTGAAAATAACTCAGCCAAGGCTGCGTCTGACTGAAGCAATATCAATCTGTACAAAGCAAATGAGTCAGACATAATCAGACATGGCAATGGCAGAGAATCTGGTGAGTTTTTAAATCAAAACACCTCCTGATCCCTTATTACTTTGCTACAGCCATGTAATAATTGTCAGACCATTTGAACAAAAATCAAATGGTGAGAGGGTTTAAAAATGAGAAGTTTACATGGATTACAGTAAACAAATATATTTTAATCATCATAAGACAATTCTGTCAAAAATACCACAAGCTGCACCCAAAGTGTTACAGCTAACTGCTACTACAGTAATTGTCCATATATTTCTAAACCAATGTAATGTGATATTGATGGAGACGGAGGATCTTGTTAACACAGTCAGAATTAAACTCTGTTTTTTCAAATGGAAGCCATTCAAAGACTTAGCTAAAACAGGTGAGATGTTATTTGTTCATATTCTTTTCATAGAACAATCAAAAGATTTAAATTATTTCCTCAAGTTTAGCATTTGGACATGACTATTGTTTTTAAGCTCATATTTGAGCCAGCAGATAATCTTACATTTATTAAAAAACTAAGTCAGAAGAAATAAATTCTAAATAAATGCCCATAATGACAGGGAACGTTCCTGAGATAATGTGTAATGTTACTGTTGGTTACAAGATGGCATCAGTAGTAGATATTAAAACACTTCTGTTTTGACAGTGGATAGCTTCATCCTGTCATAGTCAACTGTAATAACAAACTGTATCTGTCTACAGTAAGTTGCACAATCATCATAAATTGTCTGCTTCCTGCAATGTAACCCTGCCATCAGCATTACTTTTGTGAGGAATTGATTTTCTGGATTAAATGCTCGTTTCTGTTATGAGTCTTTCATTATTTTATGTATTAGACTTGAGTGACCATAAAAATCCAATTTAACACCATCAGGCTGTATTTCCCCCTTATTGTTTTATTTGCTTGTAATAACTGAACACTTTCCAGAACAGACTTTCTTATATTAGAGGCAAGAAAAACTTGAAATCAGTGTTAAATAAACAAGATGTCTACAGATAAGAACACTGGTTCAAGGTTAACCATCTGAGCCACAAGCCGAACATTAAACCACATCAGAAAGCTAATTTAAATGAGTGACAGGTTTTGAGGACAGTGGGAAGACACTCATCCTCAAAATCAACAGCTGAATTTGTTTCTTTATGTACATTTCCATTGGTTTATATTGTATTTCTTTTGTCTTGACCTCCTTGTTTCTTCCAAATACAAACTCTAAACACCTCACCATAAAAAGAGAATCTGTCAGTCCCATTAGTTGAGAGAAGTCCAGGAGTGTTATTACTTTGAGCCAAGCCATTAAGTTTTTACCCTGGAGCGATCGATGGCAGATGCCAGAGGGGTTGTTTATCTTTTGTCTTATCAGAGCTGTATATAGAGAGGTAGGTGCACCGAGAGGAAGAGGAGAAACAAGAGGAACAGGAAGTAGACTGACAGACTGAGAAAAAAGAAAGGGAGAACACCTTGTTCTGTGAGAAGAAATACTTTTGTAGTTATAATTCAGCTCACAGTCCACATGCCACCTTTTGATTTGCTTGAATTCAGGAGCTTGACTCTTCTGATGTGAGAGATCAGTGATTAGGCAAGGTTATATGAAAGGCTGGCAGCCTGCAGGGAACAACTCCTAGTGACAATCTGAAAGCCGTGCTTCACGTCATTAGGCTCACCTACCTAACAGGCTTCCTAAATAATGCAAGACTTAAAGTCTACCTGTATGTTTTTTCTGAGTTTAATATTTTATCTGACGCAAACTCTTTATAAAGAAGACTGACAGTCTGTTTTTTGCACCTGATTCATATTGAACATCTCAAAGGAAATGTAGAAGGTGACTTATGTGAAAGTAGGAAGTGTACGCTTGAGAGAAACTGCTTTTCCAAACTCTGAGACGTGAGAGATACTGATGAAAACCAGTGTGAGTCGCCTCTAACAAGGAGGATGTAGAGAGCATGAAGCAGAACGATGAAAAACAGCTGTCTGGAGGAGTTTATCCCTCCCCCTATCTTGTCTGTGACTTGTAAACACCAACTTTCCTCCTCTCATTTTATCAACACTGCCTTCAAAGACCTCATTAAAACATATAATTTCTGTTCATGAAACAAAAACACCGTGAACTGGAATTAATTACTATAAGATGTGCATTTCATTCTTCTTATTTTTCATTTATTCTTCTGCCTCTTTCCCCTTCAGTGCAGGACCTCAATTAAAGCTTTGACTCATCGTTCCCCTTCTTCTTCTCTCAGTGTCCTCACCTCATTTAATTTAGCACCATATTTGGTACAATTACTGAATAAATTTATTCTGCACGCAAATTATTGCTAAAAAAACAGTGTGTTTTCCTGAATGTCAGGAGGTTTTGTGACTCTGCAGCTTCTCATCTCAGTATTTGAGTATGGATAGTGCTGTCAAGTTTGGCACAGCAGAATAAATAAATGAAAAACCTAGCTTTCCTTGAAAGAATGCATAGTGCCTTTCATGCAAGTGTCAGGCTAAGATCATATGATTAAAAATGACAGAGCTGTTACTGATTTGATCAACTTTGACAATAATGTTGTGCTCTATCTGATGTTATATCAGATGTCACACTTAGAGTACGAGTTGTGAATGACACTCATCTACAACCACAGCAAGTTTTAGCGCAATATTTCTAAAATTGACTGAATTATAGCCATTTTTGGGGTTTCTACAGTCAGTTGACTATTGTGTCCATCTTAAATTGGGTAGACTCCAAAATTCAATTAGTTGGAGATGTGCATCCCATAATTACATTCTGCAAATTTCATTAAAATTTGCCCAATGGTTCATGAGATATTTTGGTAAAAGACAGATACACAAACACATACACAGACATGAGAAAAACATTATCCCCTGCCTTAGCCTTTTCGGGGCAGGCAGTCAGTGAGAACATGCATGTAGTATACAATCATTAGCAGCAAGTGTAAAGCTTAAACTGTATCATTTTGGTTGATGTGGGAGGTGTGAATCACCTTCAATTTACCTGTCTCACACACAGCTGGTGTGCACCTTGTTGAAAGGGTTCATTGATAGGCCTGAAGCCTGGGCATTTCCTGCCGAGCGGCTGCTGACAGCGTTAACGGTGCTCTAGGGAACTCCCTGTCAGCAGCTTCCACTCTACATGAACCAGCGGCTTCAAGCAGTCCAACTATCAACAGCTTTGGGAGGTGGTCTCCAGTCAGTGTGAAGATGAACCAGGATTAGTGTCTTTCCGGTGTAGCAATTAACTGTTTTCAGGTATTTTGCAGAACAGTTTAAAAAAATGTTTAGGTTATTTAAAAAAAATAAAAAATAAAAGGAGTAGTGTTTTACTAGCAATAAAAGGTCTGGGGAATGAAGCTTAGTTCTTGACAGATGAACCAAGTTTACTAATGTTTAGACTGAAGGTATCAGAGGACCAAACCTTTTAACATGTAAAACAACAGCCATACAAAATTTTAGATCTGTTCAAGCAATTGCTATCTTGGACTTTTATATCATGTCATTTTTGAAACAGATAGTAATTTTTTCATACAAACAGTTATACCATATACATGATATCCTTTGTAAAATATTGTCTCATGCAATAATGGCATGGCATAAGACTCCACATCATAACATTCGCCTCACTTATTTTAGAATTTTTGAGGTTCAGAATGCAACAATTCTGCTTTTCTGGGGTTCACGTTATGAGATGTGGTTAGCTTATCTGTTAAGTCAAGTTATTGTAGGTAAGTCAGGATCTGAGGGGAGGAATGGGAGACTTGGTTAGCAACTCCATGTAAGTATGTATTTGAATCATGACACCAAGAGAATGTACAATTTAAGTAGTTTTTGCAGGATGTGTCTTTCTGACAGGTTCTGGAGGAGGAGGTTTTTGATTTAGGACAGGCGGCAAGTAAAGTTTCCACGAGACAAGAGAGAGCGGACAGGCAGCCTGGAGGCAGGCTGAGCTGATATCTCCTTGAATTTTTCTTTGGAGGAATATGCGACAAGGAGAGACACGGGAGAACATGTGGACACATGGATCTTCAGTCAGGAAGCTGCAAGAGCACAGGTAAGTAGAATAGTAAATCTTATGAAAACACAGGGAATTTCTCAGGTGGTTATAACACTAAAATCACCAACTCAGCCTTAAGTATTTTGAGCAGCAATGAGCCAGAGTCATCCCTGCCCAAGTAACGCCCTCTCAAGTTCATCCTGCAATAAAGTGATTAGTGGGAGAAAACAGAATAAAATGTGAATCCAGACAACTACGATGCGTCCACTGACTGGAAAATAAAATAAAATATAATCACATAAAAAAAAACCAGATTTTTTTAAGGACATTTGTCCGTTACAGATCAAACGTAAAATGAACAAATTCTGGTCACCTGCTGATGATCAGTGCATCGTAATCCTTTTAGTTTATGTGCCTGTGAATTATGAAGTGTCAGCTAGAGGCTGTTTATCTTAGCTTAGTACAAATAATTCAAATGGAATTATCTGAATTGTCACAAGATAAATCAAGTTAACAGTGCTTATGGTTAAATAATTAACACATTAGTTCTTGCTTATTTAACCTGTACAAAGACTGCAATCTAAAATTGACTGGTTATTGTTCAACAAGGCACTGTCAGACTGTTTTTCTTGGAAGAAGTCTTTGATAGAGCAGATTCAACACAACAATCGAATTTTTGGAAACTTCATAAGCGGAGAATCATCGAAGTGCTTTATTGAACACAATGCCACCTATGCCCTTCAAGTTATGTCCAAGAGTTTCCTCTCCTTCTTTAGGACTTGGCCTACAAACCACGGTCCACTTTTTACTTTATTTTTCAAAGCTCAGCCAAGCCATTCATGCCAGTAGGCATTCTTAGAGCTTCCCTGCCTGTTAAATCACCTGACTGCTCCTGTGATCAGCCACCTGCCAGCACAGCTGCTGCTCACTCACTCATTAGCTCTTCAGGATACATAGAGGGCAGTTAGCATGCTCGTTTGCCAGGTTGTTTATGATGCCCTGCTATAGTAGGGTTGAAGGTGTGTTTGCCTTGCTAAATTAAACATAATTTTGGCATAGTTTGCTTGATTTGTAGCATAAACATATCATAAAGTAAAGCTTAATATGTAAGCCACATCAGAATTGTTTCCCAGTGTCTTTTTATTTTAATTTTACCTTTTGAAAGCAGTGGTAAAGTGTAAATTACTATTAATGTGGCCTGTATAATTTCTGAGGTTCTTTTTTTACCAATAAAAACAAAAATCCTTCATTTGTCTTCTACACCAAACAGTTTCCATGCAGGCTTATTCAACATAGTTACATTAGCAAATATAAAAGCATGGATTTGTTATTAATTACCAGGAGAACATTTTTCTCTCTGTGAGCTGAATGCTTCAGTACATATGTGGGCAGAGTTACAATGGTGACAAGTTTTCTTTCAGGGGAAAAGCTCCATAAACTCAAACAGCTAAAAGAAATTACACTACATCATATCCTAAAAGGTGTAGTTGAGTTGTTTCTGCATGGCTTAGGGAGAAAACTGCTTGAATCAGTCACACTGTAAGCACTATAGGTGCCAGGCCATTATGCAGACTGAACTGGATAAAACAAAATAATACAAACAAGCAAACAAATCTTAAGTTTTGTTGGAGTCAGAGATGTGCGAGTGAACAACTTGAAGGAAACTGGCACCAACACCAGGGGAGCCAAGCACCAGCTACTGGTCAACAGAGACTGTAAGACTAGACACACAAACCTGTGCACTGCCTGGACTGACTGCAGGAAAGCCTATGACTCAATGCTCCACATGTCGATACTGGAGTCAACATCAACAGGCTACTAAGACCCTTCACTGAGAACTCAATGGGAATGTGGAAGACACTTCTACTGGCCAATTGCACATATGAGCATCAAATGCAGCATATATCAAGGCAATCCTTTGTCCCCACTCCTGTTCTGCATGTTCTGCAGAAGAAAGAAGTAGTTATAGATTTAACAATCCAAAGTGATTGTAACATCAGGAAGAAGGAGAAACTTGGGATGAAAGAAGAAATAGAGAAGTTGTGGAAAGTCAAAGCCTCAGTGGTATCAGTGGCCATCGGAGGACTCAGTGCTGTGACCCCCAAACTGGAAGAGTGGCTCCAACAGATCCCAGGAACAACCTCAGTGTTTGGGTTTATATGGTGTTTTCTGTGTTTTGATTATTTTGTTTCTGTGTTTATCCTGGTCTTAGTTCAGTTCTTGTTCCTCGTGTCTGTGTTTCATTCTACATTCACTCCTCCTCAGTCAGTCGCTGGTTTTCCTGCCACACCCATCTCCACCTGCCTACAATTGTAATCACTCACCTGTGCCCACTTCCCATCATTATCCTGTTTTTAAAACCCGGTCACTTTCTCCACCTTTTTGCTCATTCATTGTCATATCCTTGCCTCCCGTATGTGCTGTCTTTCTGGTTGTTGTAGCTTCTCGACGCCCCTTGTGTCCTGGTTGTCTTGTTCCTGTTTAGTTCCTGGTTTAGTTTAGGTTTTGTTTGGTGCCACGTCAGCTCTTTGTTTTTTGCTTCTAAATAAATTAGTTTATTTTCATCATGAGTCTGCATACTGGGTTTATCTCCTTCACCCCACACCATGACAACTGAGTTCATTTATAGAACTACCCATAACAGGTAAGACATTATTTGTTTATAACCTTTGACTGAATGGCTCATATATAATAAAATTAGTAGAGCCTTCCTAGCTTGGTGCATCTCTCAAAAATAGTATAAAAAAATAAATGACCACTAAATAGCAATGACCTAAAGGCAATAAATAACTAATAACAACAGAAAGAAAAGCACATGCAGGAAATGAGGGAAAAGTCCAATTTTCTGCACATAAATATATACACATACAAATCACAGCAATCTTTTCTACCAGCTCTTATCTCAGTAAAAGAGCTGCTTTCACAAGCTTCCACAGTTCTAATGGCTCTGCCACAGCCTGCTGCTTCGGCGTTGCTCTAGTAGCAGCTGTGTGCTGAAAACAGTCTAAAATCCCTGTCAGGTAACCCAGATTTGAACCTGTCTGAGCGCTGACACGCTCCCGCCGGCTGTCCACCCTGTCACTCTCTGTGACCCTTATCACTTATCACCAGTCTGGTCCAGGCATACACACATCTAAATGCATAAACATCTCTAATACACACAGATGGCTTCTCAGAGGACCACATGCACACTTGTATAAACTAGCAGTCACACGCACACATACAGCCATATTACTTGTACTTTCACCTGCTTATAATTCATGTCGGATGGCTCTCTTTGATCACCCTTATGTTTGCTGAGCCGTCCAGCATCTTGGCTCATTTTAACAGTATTAACATAGAACAGAAGATAGCTACATTTGCCTTCTGGCTTAATCATTCAGAATGTGCAAGTGAATACGTTGAGGCGATTAGTGTTATTATAAGGTTGTGCTCTGCATCACTCAGCTGTCCAGTAATGGGAGATGTATATTCAGAACATCTCATCCCTGAAAGGATCAAGACTAACTGAGATCTGTTGCTGAGTCTCGATGGGTTTCTGCTTGCTCATGTGCTCATATCACCATGCAGGGTGGTGAGGGTGTATCTGAAGACAGTGGGATCTGTGAGCATGTTGCATTTCACACGTTATTAATAATGCACAGCCACAGCAAGCAACCACCTAATTACTGCAACACAGAAAGCCTGTAATATAAATACTAAGACATTAAAGAAGATGTATTTATGTTTGTGTTTGCCTGTAAAACCAATGCCACATTGTTTTTCTTTTATTGGTTTAGTCACTAACCACTTGCAAACCATATTGGACTGTCAGTTCTGTTAAGTTATAGTGTCAATTATATCCACAGTAGTTTGAAAACATCTACAATCTGACAATATTGAACTAGTATCTACAAAGTGTTTTTTTTTTCTGTCGGTTTTTGTTTCCAATGAGAATGGAGCTTTTGTGCCTCAAGAAAAATCATTGGATAAAGAACCTTTAAAGGAATTTTTTGAAAAGGGATTCTGTGGAACCATCATGAACGATTAACATCTTACCTGTTGTCGATGGTTCTGGGTTGTAACTGTTGGAGACAAATTACAAACAACATTTGTGAGGTATGTTTTAAAGCATTCACTGCGGTTTTCAGTTTCCTCAAGTGAGTTGCAGGGCCTCGCTTTCATGTCGCTGGGATTTTGAAGATATGCAAAACGTTTGTGCAAAAGATTCTTATTTCAACATTATCACAGATGTTGTTAGTTTCTGGAATTTGTCACAAACTCTTCTCAATTTAGTTTTTGAGTCTGAAAGTGTGAGAAATGTAAATCAACTTTGTGAGGGGTTGGTCATTTTTGATTTAATTTGGTTGGCCTGCAAAACTAAATTGTGAGTGATTATAGACAAAAATAAGGCGCCACATGACCCGGCCATTCTTCTTCACAACATGTTGTAGGAAGGAGACTTGTTGCAGTCTGTGTCAAAAATGTGACAGAAAGTGTAAAAACAAAATCTGTAATTTTGTTGCCAAGTGTCATGCAAATGTCATGAGAATGTTGTTCAACAGTGGTGCTTTAGTTATGCATACTCTCAGCTAATTTGGGCCCAAATTCCCCAAAGGGAATTTGTGCAATATTCATCCTGCAACAAGTGCAGATGTATCCATTGAGTGTGACTCCAAGTGAAAATTTACAGATTTTCTCAGAATTTTACAACACCAAGTTGCAGCTAAAGCAAATTGCTGCCATTCTAAAACAATTTCAGTCTCAAAGGTTTCATGGCGATTCATACGGACCCTGTTTAATAAACCTATACAGGGCTGTTGGTTTGCATTAGACAGTTTTTTACATAAAACTCAATAGTTATTTGCACCAAAGACTATGTTGCATTTGTGGTCCATTACTCATAATCTTCCATGTGAAACACATATTGCCAAACAAAACATGTTAAGTGATTCTTGGCAAAAGTATTGCAGCATAAAAACCAAACATTTTAGAGTAAAATAAGTAAATGCACAATTTTGAATAATCCAATCAAGCAAGAGTTTATTGACCTTTACATTGTCCTACTTTTCTACTTGTCTTATTGTTTTTTGTGCAAGCTAACTTATCATGTTTTGTTTTGCAATACTTATTTCTTATAGAACATTGCTGGTAAGGAAATACAGACTGACATGGTCTGTAAATAATCACCTAATGCAAAACCGATGTTGAGATAAAAGATTTATAAAACAGTGTTTGCACAAACTATGATTGCAGTTATTTTATGATGGTAACTTCAACACAAATCTACTTGGTTTTGGCTGTGCTATAACTAACCGTTCGCTTGTCAGTCCAGTCAAAGTTAATCTTTGTTTCTCCAAACCGAGGTTATTTAAAGATCTATCTACAGCAAGTAGGATATTGACTTCTCATAATGTTTTCACAGAACCCCACCTAAAACTTGTACTATCCTTTCAATGAACACTTTGCTTTAAATGCTTTGAATTGAAGACCTCAGATCTTTTCGGAAAGACAACATTGTCTGCACTGCTTCTTTCTCAAGCTGCAAATCAAATGGACAGACACTGTCACCTTGCTACCAATGAAGATTGAAGGGAAGCAGTCCTGGCTGCGCGTGTCTGTGCCGATGAGCTCAACTCGAGTAGAACCTGTGTGATATGTCAGACAGAAACGATCACAGCAAACACAGAAATATCCATTTGTCGGAGCAGAAGAGCCTGACGGCACGCTGTGGTTTTATCACCGTACAAGTCAGAAGTGTGTGATAAACTGTTGTTCATGATTACATGAGTGGGAGCACTTTTCTGATGAGGTGCTGAGATGAAACACTCCTCAGCTCACTGCTAAGAGTTTTCTCCCATGTAGACATCTCGATTTCATGAACCACAATTTTATTGAAACTCCCAAGAAGTAATCCAAGGATATATATCCTAAACTGATTAACTTTTGGAATCAATCCAGTTCAAGATGGCCACCACATGTAAGCAACCTTAGCAAACCCAAAACAGGCTATAACTAAGTTAATTTAAATATTTTGTGCTAAAGTTTAGTTTGATAATACATAGCTGACAGTCATTCCTATCATTTACTCTAAGAGCTAATGGAGCCTATAACATTTTTGTTTAAAACTTTGGCGTGCGAGGTGGAAAATGACACTGTAGAAAATGTAATGCTCAGATCATTTATTCGCTCCGCCCCAAAGTCTCCTATTTCTCTACAATGACCTTTTTTCAACACATTACCTTCTTAAAACAAGTTCTATCTTCAACATGGTTAGACACAAAATTGGGTTGACGTGAAGACTGATATATTAGTTTAATAATAAAAATCTTAGACATTAAGTTAAGCCGATAAAAGCTGTCAAAATACATGTTTTTTTTATTGTTTTTCATTTGAAATTTGTATGCTTCTAACACAATTCTAAATAAATAAATGACTGTTTGAAGGTTAATGTAACTCAAATTCATCAAGGATCTTGTAAAAATTGCATTAGTAATATTCAAATACAAATATTTCTCGCCTTTCTTTACAACTAATATTGGCAATCAATTACAGTCAGTTATGAAAACTCTCCCATTAGAGTTCAGAATATGCTAGTGTAGATTATCAGAACAAACAACTGCTGGCAATAATTGTTGGCAACAAAACGCAATGATTTATTATATAACTATAACTCTTTTATTACAAATTATACAGCAGACTTTTGGTAGTGAGTGATGTGTGTGCAGTTATTTTTATCATAGATGATGCACAAATACAAAAAAATCAAATGAAAAACATAGGAAAATTGTGTGTTTTGACTGCTATTATGCTTTAAAAAATATTCTTTGGTTTTGGATATCAGAATGTACAACTCATTCTCTTCTAGCAGAGTACTTGGACTGGTCCTGTGAAGTGATAGTGGGCTTTAGATAAGAATTTCTGTAATTTCAGCTCTTCTTATCATGCTGTTACAATAACATGACCCTAATCCTGCACTGCAGTAAATGCATCCTTTAAATTCTATATTTGTACAGCAGCAAACCCAAGAGTTCTCTTATCAAGTCCTGACTAAGAACACCTTGTTTTTTTTTCTTTCTTTTTGTCTTTGCTGTGAGAAGAACTAGTAGAAAGTGTAGCCACTGTTTCATTCTGTTCCTTTGAGCGATGCTGAGGGCACAGCAGTCTCTTCCACCGTTTCATCATCTTGTCACCTTGTGACTCTCTGTTTTATCCAGGGGTGGAAATTAGCACCCGCCACCGGCCAAATGCGGGTAAATATTTGAAGTGGCGGGTGAATTTGATCAACACACACGCCACTGTGGCGGGTTGGCAATTTGAACAGAAAAGGTGTTATTTGTCCTCCT